>NC_057812.1:453694715-453721987 GCF_018294505.1 Triticum aestivum | reverse complement strand
CATGCTCCAGTGGTTGTGGCCATCCATGTTTTCATAGACCAGATTACCATTTTTAAACCTCTGATGTTTTGTGCGAGATTTTACCTTTAATGTTCTCTGTGCTGTCGTGATTAATTATGATAAATTGTAAGGTTTTTTCGAATAAAAGTACGAATTTGAAGTGTTCCTCCGATGATTTTTTATTAAGTGCTCCCACATGGAACACGAACGTTTTTCCTGCGATTTGTGAGACTTCGACCTCTTCTAGTGTTCGTTATTGGGCGTGTTGGCTGAGCCTAACCACCTTCGAGCATTCGAGGAGCCAAATTGCATATACGAACATGTATTTTCTGTACTGTCAGCAGCCTGCGAAATCTCACTACGTGCTGCAAACGATTGACCAAGTATTTGAGGAGCCAATGTACGAACACGTATTTTTCTAAACCAGACCACCAACCTGTGAAATATCACGACGTGTTGCAACGATTCATGGAACTACATGAATTTGTGATGTGCTGATTTGTTGCCAGGTCAGTTCTAGTTCTAGCAACATAGACAATGCAGAAGGGTGTCCAGAACCAATGTTTGAGGAACAAAGTATTCAAACAGCAAGTCAAATAAATAAGAACCGGAGTTGTGCACGAATAGTCGTACCCTTTGAAATTCCAAAGTCATACATAATTAATTATGCTTCATTATTTCTGACGAGATATGATTTTTTATTACACATAAACAAACCATTTAGGAGTATATTGCAAGTCAATTGCAAATTTCCTTTTAGGAAGTCATGAGGTGAGAGGGTTTAATCTGTGCGGTGCAACAGTTTTTTTTTGTTTGCGGAAAAACTTTTGATATATTCATCAACTCTTAAGATAGTACAAAAAACATCAAAAATAAAATTACATCCAGGTTCGGAGACCACCTAGCGACGATTACAAGCACTGGAGCGAGCTGAAGGCGCGCCGTCGTAATCGCCCCCCCCCCCTCCCCTCACTAAAGTCAGACAAACCTTGTCGTAGTATACAGTCGGTAAGTCGTCGTGCTAAAGCCCTGGAGAGCCAGCACACCGGAACAACAACCATCGCTGATGAAGAGAAGTGTAGCTCGGAAGGATCTAACGTGTAGACACATGACCACTGATGAAGGAAGACCTGATTTACATGGATCCATTGAAGACAAACACTGAACAAATCCCATGAGATCCGCCGGAGAAAATTGAATAGTACTGTATGGACTTGCTTTCAAAGCCATAAAGGTGTGAGGCAGTGTGATCCCTTGACCCCTTCTCTATTTTAATCTTGCCACGGGTTCCTTGAAAATAATAATTAGGAGAGCCCATGGTCTACTAAGAGCATTTATAGCCAGGTGGATGGGCCGGTCAATGACCAGTCAAGAAAACGACCCACACGAGCATCTTAAAGTAGCCTCAAACGTTTAGACTGACCGACACCCTTCATATTCAGTCCAAATCTATGCCGGATATGGGACGCCTCGAGCGCGTCCGCCACACCTGACCTGATAGCCCGACCCTAACAAAAACCGCACCAAATCCCCCCCCCCCGATCTACCCAACTTCACCTGCTCCTCCCTTCTCTTCTCTCTTCTTCGCTTCGGCCGTCTCCTAGCTCCGCCATCACCCTTGCTCCGTCGTTATTCTCAGCCTCAGCGCCGGAAGCACCAGCACAACTTTCCTCCCATCCGTGCTCGCCGCCGCGGACATCACCATCAGCCTGGACGCCATGGCGATACATCTCACAACTCTCGGACCGCACCTTGCTCACTATGTGTTCTACACATTGTCCGACCAGGTCTGGAGATCAGTTGGTTTTGTCTTCGGTACTGATTTGTGCCTTAAATATATATCGGAATATTGCACTTGGAATTATTCATTTTTACTTGGGCAAGAGAAAATCTATACTATTGGATTGGTAGTTGTTTGTCTACCAATCTGGAATTGTATAACCAAAACCACCTTTGAATTCAAACTACCCGAAACTCCCTTTGGGGCGGTGTTCATAGCTTGCGCTTTCCTTATTGTACCGCACAGGTATGCAAAGTGACGGAGCAGACAAGGTGTTGGTTAGGGATGCAGATATGTTGAGAACCAGCACGGCTTCACTAATGAGGATTTGCGTAGCAGTGCATGATAGGTTTTGACATCGTCCTCAAGAAGGAGAAGCTGATGAGGTAGCGAGGATTCATGTATAGTTATTTGATACTTGTCTTTGTTGCGTCATTTTGGTCGATAGCTTGCATGCTATTTGGAGGACTATGGATGGTGTGTTGTAACTAGGATATCGCTTGTTTTCTCGTGCTTCTAGGTTTTTGCCCCCATGGTGCACGAGTCGATTGTGATCATGCACAGTAGGTTTCGGGATAGTGCATTGACCCCTGTCCCCCTCTTTCCCTTTCTTTTCCCGGACTCAAGGACCATTTTTTTCTATTATGTCGTTTAGTCGAAAGGTGTTGAGCCTGGTTCACAAAAGGAACGAACAAATTATTTTCTTATTGCAAAGTGCAGCAGAGTTGTAACTTTTGAATCTAAGTCCAAGTAAATCAATATATGAAGATAAGGTTGTCATCTAGTGAAAGGATCGATATAGTTGACTAGAGGGGGAGTGAATAGGCAACTAACAATTTTTAGCTTTTCCTGAACAATTTAAACTTTGCATCAAAGTAGGTTGTGTAGATATGCAACTAGGTGAGCAACCTATATGATGCAACAACAACAAGCACACAAGCAAGCAAGAGATGCAACACAAAGTAAGCTTGCACAAGTAAAGGTACGAGATAACCAAGAGTGGAGCCGGTGGAGACGAGGATGTGTTACCAAAGTTCCTTCCCTTTGAGAGGAAGTACATCTCCGTTGGAGCGGTGTGGAGGCACAATGCTCCCCAAGAAGCCACTAGGGCCACCGTATTCTCTTCATGCCCTCACACAATGCGAGATGTCATGATTCCACTATTGGTGCCCTTGGAGGTGGCGACCGGACCTTTACAAACAAGGTTGGGGCAATCTCCATAGCTTAATTGGAGGCTCCCAACGACACCACGAAGCTTCACCACAATGGAATATGGCTCCGCGGTGACCTCAACCGTCTAGGGTGCTCAAACACCCAAGAGTAACAAGATCCGTAAGGGATTAGTGGGAGGAATTAAATTTCTCTTGGTGGAAGTGTGGATCGGAGCCTTCTCAACCAATCCCTAGAAAATCAACAAGTTTGATTGACTAGGGAGAGAGATCAGGTGAAAATGGAGCTTGGAGCAACAATGAAGCTTAGGAATGGAAGAGGTAGTCAACTCGGAGAATAAGACTCCCCTTTTATAGTAATAGGACAAATCCAACTGTTATCCACTTACTCAGCCCGCCACTTGCGGTACTACCGCACTTAACATGCGGTACTACCGCAGGGGCCTGCGGTACTACCGCAGGGGCGCCGCGGTACTACCGTATGTGCGGCAGGGGCTAGACTAGCCCTGATGCGTTGAAGCAAAGAGCAGTAGAACCACCGGAGCGGTACTACCGCTCCCCTTTGCGGTATTACAACAAGGCAGGGTTTGTCTAGGCTGGGAAGGCACGGACATATAAAAATACATCTGTGGCTACTTCCACTGAGTTTTGATCTGTGCAAAAATCCAACGCGGTACTACCGCAAGCCTGGAGCGGTACTACCGCGTAGGACGCGGATGTAAAAAATTACATCCGCCCTACTTCCACTCGTGCTGTTGTGCCCAGCCTGAGGCCACGGTACTACCGTGCCCGTGGAGCGGTACTACCGCAAGGGCCTGCGGTACTACCGCGTCCCTAGCCGGTACTACCGCGTCCCTGGCCGGTACTACTGCAAGGGCCTGTGGTACTGCCACTCCCATGAGCAGTACTACCGCATGCCCCAGCACAACAACACTAGGAGTCCTTCATTTTGCAGAGACATGGAAAAACGGAGGATGCTCCAAAGAGCCAAAGGACAGGTGGTGCAAAAGGAACAAACGTGTACGTGATGATTCCACCAAAACCTTTCCAAAGTGGACCCCCTCTTAATAGTACGGCTTTCCTACAACTCAAATCCACCGAAAAGAAACATAGGGAAAACTCCGTCTTCCCTAGACTCCGAGGGGCAACGAATCGTCTTGTGCCTAAGTATGAGATATCTGAAATTCTCAATGCACACGATTAGTCCGCAAATGCATTGTCATCAATCACCAAAACCACTTAGGGATAAATATGCCCTTACAATCTTCCCCTTTTTGGTGGATTGATAACACTACGGGATTTGCACATAGGAAAATAAAATGAAACATAGGCAAACCCAACATCCATAACATATCGACGGGCTCCCCCTAGATGTGTGCTTTCTAGATAAATGCTTTGGACTGCACGACGCACATACTAGGATCAACGGTCCCCCTTTATTTTATAGACGAGGCATATCTTGCAACAAAATAACTAACACTAAACATGAGGCAAGATAATAAATATGAGCATAAAGTAATGATAGCACGAGACAAACTAAGCTTCGAATCTACTAAGCAAACCAGATAAAATGATAAGACAATAAGATACACCGAGGACATATGTCTTACACCATATGATAGTCTCCTGGATCCAGACAAAACCAAACCCAAACCAACAAGCAAAAGCAAAACAAATTCAATAGGATGAAAGCGAAGAGCAAGACACCATGACACACAACTCGCAAATCCTACACTCTCTCCCCCTTTGGCATCGAGACACCAAAAAGGCAGAGAAGACGCCTACAACATAGGTGGTAGCTCAAGCTAAAGCGATCACTCGTCACGCTCCTCATCGGTCTCGGCAGGGGGGATGGTCTCCTCCTCAGATTCAGTCCACTGGTAGCCCTGCTTCGCCATCCATTCAGCCTTTGGGTTGATGTGCTTCTCGGACCCGCTTGATACCTGCTCGCCGAACGTCCTCAAGATCCTCTTGTCGCGCCGCCGACTCTCCTTCTGAGCAACATGAGACCGGTACTGGCCCTTGGCCTGCATGCAGAACAGAGCCTTCATCTTGTTCTTCAGTCTCTTAGCCCAAGAGGGCTCAGAAGATGAAGGCGAGTATCCATCAGAGTTGTCCTCATCTGCTTCCTCCTCCTCAATCTCATCCTCATCCATGTCCATCTTATAAACCTCTGCCTCGGCATGGGTAGTGGTGTTAGCCCATTTTTTCTTGATGCACAGCTTGATAGGCTCATGACGAATCCAGTTGGGGGCTTCAAACTCTTCATCGGGATAGAGCTGCTCCCAAGTCTTTGAGATCAAGAGATGCAGGTAAGGTCCATAGATGGGCACCTTACGGTTGAGCATGGCAAACTGCAGCTCACACCACATGCTGTGTGAGACATCAAGTGGTTCCGTCTGATGGAGACGCGCCTTCTCACAGATGAGCATCATGTCTACAAGATAAGCATGCACCTTATCCTTGTCACCAATGCGCGGAAAGAGGGAGTTGCGGAAGATCCAGTGCATGATGTCAAGGAATGGATTCAGCACCCAGGTCTTCTTGTCAGTGCCCAGCTTCTTCTCAACAAGGCATGAGGGCGGACACCAACGGGCGAATTGAGCCCCTCGTCATGAACATGCAGCAGTGCCATGAAGTCCTTCCACTTAGCAGTCATTCGTTGCCCATTGGTCATCCACGTCATGGCCCATTCCTCAGGGTGGAAGTGGACCGACGCAAAGAACTGAGCCACAATCTCTAGGTCATAGTCCATGTGGAACATGAGCAAGTACTCAATGCCAAATTGCTCCACCAGGTCCAAAGCCTCACCAAAATATTCCCGGTGATTGTCCTTCCTCATATGAACCATGTCAATCTAGTGCACGTCCACGTAGATGTTCTACTTGGCCTTGATCGCATCCAGGAAGATAAGGTTCTGTTGCTTGGTTCAAAACAAATCATTCCCTCTGAAATTCTCACGGGGCTTCACATAGGGGTTGATCCTCCTCTGAGTGATAAACTCGCCAAGAGGAATCTCGTCCATGACCATTGTTGGCTCCTTGATCCTGGTGGCGGTTAACTTGGTCCTGCGTTAGGGGGCACTGGAACCCTCGGGAACCTCATCTTGGTTGTGCAAGCGCTTCGAACCCATGTCACGGCTGGGATTCGAACGACGGACATTGGAGCCACCACCTATGCCACACAACACAAACACGAGAGAAACCGAGAAGGATCATTGCAAAGACGAGGGCCAAAACCAAATGAAACAAGCAAACACGAGATTTGGTAGGAGAAAACAACAAAATTTGCAAATCTACGGTAGTAACAGACAGGTTCACAGAAGTAAAACATTACAGCCGCTCCAGCCACGGTAGTACTGTGCCAGAGTGGCACGGTAGTACCGCGCCTGGAGCGGAAGTAATTTTTTACTTCCGCGCCCGGGCGGTAGTACCGCGTCTGGAAGCGGTAGTACCGCACCGAGGTCTGTTCATGGGAGAGGGTGTGGTAGTACCGCTCCAGGAGGAGCGGTAGTACCGCACGGACTCGACAGCGACATGAACAATGGATCAGGATATGGATCCGGATCTAGGAACAACCGCAACACTAGATCGATACTACCGTTGATCAAACTATACAGTTGTATCATTCCAAATAGCATGTCTACTACACTAGCAATCTCCTACAATCCTCTCTTGCAAAGATTTAGCCAAAAATCACATGAACAACACATGCATCTCCCCAAGACCTAGAAGCACAAGAACGGAACAAAAGGGGAAGGAATTGGGGAAATATCGGGGTCCATGGCAAGAGGGCGAGGTGGGGAACGATCCCACCGGTCGGAATGCGAGGAGAGCGGCCGGAGATGGAGATCCGGCGAGGTCCTCCAGCACTATTCTTGGGCAGGAGAGAGAGACGGGGTGGGGAAAGGAGATGAATGTGTTGGAAATATGCCCTAGAGGCAATAATAAATTGGTTATTATTATATTTCCTTGTTCATGATAATCGTTTATTATTCATGCTAGAATTGTATTGATAGGAAACTCAGATACATGTGTGGATACATAGACAACACCATGTCCCTAGTAAGCCTCTAGTTGACTAGCTTGTTGATCAATAGATGGTTACGGTTTCCTGACCATGGACATTGGATGTCGTTGATAACGGGATCACATCATTAGGAGAATGATGTGATGGACAAGACCCAATCCTAAGCCTAGCACAAAGATCATGTAGTTCGTATGCTAAAGCTTTTCTAATGTCAAGTATCATTTCCTTAGACCATGAGATTGTGCAACTCCCGGATACCGTAGGAGTGCTTTGGGTGTGCCAAACGTCACAACGTAATTGGGTGGCTATAAAGGTACACTACGGGTATCTCCGAAAGTGTCTGTTGGGTTGGCACGAATCGAGACTGGGATTTGTCACTCCGTGTAACGGAGAGGTATCTCTGGGCCCACTCGGTAGGACATCATCATAATGTGCAAATGTGACCAAGGATTTGATCACGGGATGATGTGTTACGGAATGAGTAAAGATACTTGCCGATAACAAGATTGAACAAGGTATCCGGATACCGACGATCGAATCTCGGGCAAGTATCGTACTGATAGACAAAGGGAATTGTATACGGGATTGATTGAATCCTTGACATCGTGGTTCATCCGATGAGATCATCGTGGAGCATATGGGAACCAACATGGGTATCCAGATCCCGCTGTTGGTTATTGACCAGAGAGTTGTCTCGGCCATGTCTGCATGACTCCCGAGCCCGTAGGGTCTACACACTTAAGGTTCGATAACGCTAGGGTTATAGGGAAAGTATGTACGCGGTTACCGAATGTTGTTCGGAGTCCCGGATGAGATCCCAGACGTCACGAGGAGTTCCGGAATGGTCCGGAGGTAAAGATTGATATATAGGAAGTATGGTTTTGGCCACCGGAAGTGTTCCAGGCATCACCGGTAGTGTACCGGGACCACCGGATGGGTCCGGGGGTCCACCGGGAGGGGCCACGGGCCCCGGAGGCATACATGGGCCAATAGTGTGAAGGGATCAGCCCCTAGGTGGGCTTGGGCGCCTCCCACCAAGGGCCAAGGCGCCTCCAAGAGGGGAAGGGGGCAAACCCTAGGGCAGATGGGCCCTAAGGCCCACCCCAGGTGCGCCTCCCCCTCTCCCCCTTGTGGCCGCCACCCTAGATGGGATCTAGGGCTGCCGCACCCCTTGGGGTGGGAACCCTAGGTGGGGGTGCAGCCCTCCCTCTCCCCCTATATATAGTGGAGGCAAAGGGGCAGCCCAACACACGATTCGATCTCCCTGTTGGCGCAGCCCTACCCATCTCCCTCCTCGTCTCTCATAGTGCTTGGCGAAGCCCTGCTGGAGTCCCGCGCTCCTCCACCACCACCACGCCGTCGTGCTGCTGCTGGACGGAGTCTTCCCCAACCTCTTCTTCTCTCCTTGTTGGATCAAGGCATAGGAGACGTCATCGGGCTGCACGTGTGTTGAAGCGGAGGCGCCGTGGTTCGGCGCTTAGATCGGAATCAACCGTGATCTGAATCGCTACGAGTACGACTCCTTCATCTGCGTTCTTGCAACGCTTCCGCTTAGCGATCTACAAGGGTATATAGATGCACTCCCCTTCCCCTCGTTGCTAGATTACTCCATAGATTGATCTTGGTGATGCATAGAAAATTTTAAATTTCTGCTACGATCCCCAACAGAATGGGTATGGGGGAGTTGGAACTCCCCCTGCCCCGCTCTTAACCCCCACCGGCTCGCGGTGGCGCGGTAGTACCGTGGGTCCTCGTGGTAGTACCGCCCGGACGGAAGTACCGCTCGCTGGGCGGTAGTACTGCTGTTCCAGCGATAGTAAAAAATTACTGCCGCGATGGAAGCGGTAGTACCATGCCTAGGATGCATCTGTGTACGCACAGAGTAGCCTTCCTCCTGCGGTAGTACCGTGGGTTTCCACGGTAGTACTGTACCTCCAAGAAAGTGCAAGCTTAGCAAACAAGAGAGGAAAACGACCTTTGCAACACAAACTTCAAGCAACCAAACACACAAAAGAAGCTAACACAAGAGGCAACTCAAACAAAAAACTCAGCTCGAAGAGAAGAAAAGCAAGAGACAACAAGGACAAAACATGAGACATGGCCTCTCCAAAGAGAGGCCGGTGGCCGGAGCCACCTATGTTTGAGTCAATTGGTATGGCATCGCGAAGAATTATCCTTGGTCCCATGACCAAAACTCGTCTTTGAAGCACAAGTACCATCAAAAATGGCTAATGTGAAAGAGTTGATCAATTTATGCATAATGGGGGGAGGGAGAGTTCATTTAGAGAACAATACTCCCCCTATGTCCATGCCTACACCTAAACAAGATATCAAGATGAGTATGGTGGGGTGTGCAAAGGTTCAAGCCACAGTGCTCGAATTAATGATATGTAGCTCATGCCTTAACTCGCGAAATCTTGCTTCATCCAAGGGCTTCGTGAAGATATCTGCAAGATTATCATGAGTGTTGACATAGTTGAGATTGATCTCCCCTCGCCTAATATGATCCCAGATGAAGTGATACCAAATCTCAATATGCTTCGTCTTGAAGTGTTGCACCGGGTTGAGAGAAATCTTGATGGCACTTTCATTGTCACACCAAAGAGGCACTTTGTCACAAATGACACCGTAATCCTTTAAAGTTTGCCTCATCCATAGAAGTTGTGCACAACAACTACCGGTGGCCACATACTCCGCTTCGGTGGACGAGAGAGATACACAACTTTGCTTCTTGGAAGACCAACTCACCAAAGAGCAACCAAGGAATTGGCATCCACCGGAAGTTGACTTTCTATCCACTTTGTCTCCGGCCCAATCAGAGTCCGAATAGCCTACAAGGTTGAAGCTTGCTCCTCTAGGGTACCATAAGCCAATGTTTGGGGTATGAGCCAAATATCAAAAGATTCGCTTGACTGCCGCATAGTGTCTTTCCTTAGGTGCGTCTTGAAACCATGCACAAATTCCCACACTCAACATGATATCCGGTCTATATGCACAAAGGTAAATCAAGGAGCCAATCATGGAGTGATATACCTTTTGATCTACCACTTTACCATGGGGAACTATGTCAAGTTGGCATTTGACGGGCATTGGAGTGGAAGCCGGATTGACATCACTTAGCTTGAATATCTTGAGCATGTCTTGAGTGTATTTGGCTTGGTTGATGAAGGTTCCTTCTCTTCTTTGTTTGATTTTGAACCCAAGAAAGAACTTCAACTCTCTCATCATGGACATCTTGAACTTTGAGGTCATGAGAGCAGCAAACTCCTCATTGAAAGCTTTGTTAGGGGAACCAAAGATAATATCATCCACATATAGTTGGCAAACAAGCAACTCCCCTTTGACCTTCTTGGTAAAAAGAGTGGGGTCGATTTTCCCAATTTCAAACCCACGATCTTGTAACAACTCGGTAAGGTGCCACGCATGTGGGGCTTGTTTAATGCCATATAGAGCCTTATCGAGTCGGTACACATGATCGGGGAAATAGGGATCCTCGAACCCTGGGGGTTGTTTGACATATACCAACTCATTAATAGGACCATTAAGAAAAGCACTCTTCACATCCATTTGTTGCAACTTAAAGTTATGATGAGAAGCATAAGCAATCAACAAACGAATGGATTCAAGGCGAGCAACGGGAGCGAAGGTTTCACCGTAGTCGATACCCTCGACTTGGGAGTAGCCTTGTGCTACCAACCGAGCCTTATTGCGAACGATAATCCCATGAGAATCTTGCTTGTTCTTGAATATCCACTTGGTTCTAATGACATTATGATTCCCCGTTGGCCTTGGCACCAATCTCCACACCTTGTTGTGCTCGAAGTTGTTGAGTTCTTCATGCATGGCATTAAGCCAATCCGGATCCTCGAGCGCCTCATAGACTTTTGGGGATTCAACACAAGAAACAAACGAGTGATGTTCACAATAGTTTACTAATTGTCTATGAGTGCTTACCCCCTTTCGAATGCTTCCAAGCACATTCGTCATGAGATGACCCTTGGTAGAGAGCTTGGATGCAATCTTGGCGGCACGGCACTCCAATTACTCCTCGGGAGTGAGTTGAGGAGCGGTAACTTGATCATCTCGAGCGTCTTCTTGAGCTTGTTCTTGATCTTGAACTTGCTTGAAGGTAAGAACTTGATCTTGGGCATCACTTGGTGGTTCAACACCATCTTGAGGTTGATCTTGCCCTTGATCTAGTTCATTTGGTTGAGGGCCTTCACTTTGTTCTTCAGAAGCGTGTGGGTCTTGGGTTGGTGATGGTTCCAGATGAGTGGAACATTGTTCTTCTCCTTCGGCCAGAAGGGGTTTCTCAATGGGTAGGATAAAACCTACATCACAATGAGTGGAACATTGTTCTTCTCCTTCGGCCACTCTTCTTATGGCTTGGGGAGGAATTTCATCACCTACATCACAAGTACCACATTGCTCCACATGGGAGCCATTATTCTCATAAAATCCACGTTACACTTCTCCTCAATAAGCCCCATGGATTTATTGAGGACACGGTAAGCATGAGAGTTTGTAGAATAACCAACAAATATGCCCTCATAAGCTCTAGCCTCAAATTTAGACAAACGAACACCTTTCTTGAGAATGAAACACTTACACCCGAATACCCGAAAGTACTTGAGGTTGGGCTTGTTACCGGTGAGTATCTCATATGGAGTTTTGTTCAAGGCTTTCCGGAGATAGAGCCGATTGGATGCGTGACATGCGGTGTTGATGACTTCGACCCAGTTGTATGGAGACTTGAACTCCGCCATCATGGTCCTTGCCGCATCCATTAATGTCCGGTTCTTCCTCTCCACTACACCATTTTGTTGAGGGATGTAAGGTGCGAAATATTGATGCTTGATCCCCTCATCACTAAGAAACTCATCCAAGGTGTAGTTCTTGAACTCGGTGCCGTTGTCACTTCTTATCGTCAAGATCTTTGCATTGTGATGGCGTTGAGCTTCATTTGCAAAGTCAATGACGGTTTGTTGGGTCTCACTCTTCCTCTTGAAGAAGTATACCCAAGTGTATCTTGAATAATCATCCACAATCACCAAGCAATACTTTTACCCCCAGGACTATCAAAGGATGGAGGCCCAAAGAGATCTAAGTGAAGGATCTCCAAAGGCCTCTTCGAGTAAATGATAGTCATGGGAGGGTGAGCCTTCTCATGTAGCTTTCCTTCGATACAAGCACTGCAAGCACAATCTTTGGCAAACTAACATTTGTTAGTCCACGGACATGGTCCCCCTTGAGAAGACTTTGCAAAGATATCATATTGACATGGGCTAAGCGGTGATGCCAAAGCCATCCCACGTCAACTTTAGCCATTAGGCATGTCGCAGTCTTAGTGGGTCGCTCCAAAAAGTTAATCACATAGAGACCATTCTCGACATGCCCAACAAATACTACTTTAAGAGTCTTGCTCCACAAGAGGGCCACGGTATCAATATCAAAGAAAGTGGAAAAGCCCATGAGTGAAAGTTGACGAACGGAAAGTAAATTGTATGCAAGGGACTCAACAAGCATGACTTTCTCGATCATGAGATCATGAGAAATGACAACCTTGCCAATCCCCAATACCTTAGAAGACGAAGCATCACCCCACTCGACATTGGTGGGCATAGATGGAATCTTGTGCACGTCCACCACCAAGTCCTTGCTTCCGGTCATGTGATTAGTGGATCCACTATCAAGGAACCATGATCCCCCACCGGAGGCAAACACCTTGTTGGTGGCTTTGGCCATGAGGCACTTGGCGCTGATGTTCTCATTGGGTGAATCGAAGAGGGACGCCCATGGAGTCGTCGTAATGAAAACGGAGGCCATAGCAACCGTCTCACTTTCTTCATCATCATCATCATCCTTATTGTACTCTCTTGTGCCACCAACCCCTTGGGAGGAGTCTTCTTGGTGAAGTTGCTCTTGTTGGGGAAGGACTTGGCCTTGTCTTTTCGGATGAGCTTGCCACCGTTGTCTTCCCTCTTCTCATATGGGCACTCTGCAACAAAGTGGCTGGCATTGCCACAATTGTAGCATGTCCTCACACATTGCTTGCCCTTCGTGCCACTTGAGTTGTTCTTGTTGAAGTTGGTCCTTATGTTCTTCTTACTCCAAAATTGCCTTGAAGCGAGAGCCATGTGCTCATCATAAGCATATTTTGTATCTTCGGGGTTGCTCTCCTCTTCTTCCTCTTCACCCTATTCTTCCACACTAGCCTTGGCCTTCAAGGCAAGGTTGGGCTTCTTTGCTCTTTGTGAACGCAACACCGCATTGTCGGCGGTCTTTTCCAAGATACTCATTGCCACAAACTCATCCAACACTTCACCTGAGGACAAGGTACGGAAGTCCGACCTTTGACGGATGACGGAGGACATGGCCTTATGGTAAGGCGTCATGGCTTTGAGAAACTTGCGCTTGATCCAATTGTCATTTGTATCCTTGTTCCCATGATCTCGGTGAGACCGCGAGACTGGTTAATCTCCGGTAAAGCTCACGAGGTTCTTCACCTTCATTCATAGTAAATTCATCGGCCTCATCTTGCACCACTTCATAGTTGGAGCATTGAATGCTTGCGCTTCCCTTGTAAAGGGAAACAACATGGTGCCATGCTTCCTTTGCCATGGTGAAAGGTCGGAGATGCGCAATATCTTCGAATGGAATTGCATCTTGGATGATGAAGAGAGCATTCTCGTTGAATTGATGATCCGCGGCTTCTCGAGCGGTGAAGTTGCTTGGGTCATGCGAATAGAAACATTGCTCAATGATTCTCCAAAGATTAGTATTGACATGATTTAAATGACGTTTAAAGCAATAGACCCAAGAGTCAAAATCCTCATTTTTCACAATCTTAGAGGGAGAACCGGCATGATTCAAATGAGTGGAGGGAACCGGTCCTCCATAAGTAAGTGGAGGTTCAACATGGGCATAGATGCCATTTCCACTTCTACTACTAGATGTAGGAACTTTGTCACTCATAGCTTCCCCCTTGTCGGAGTTAGCATCCGTCACGTTGTTAGTGGGATCGACCACTTCGAACGGTGCGGTGAATAATTTAAGACCTTCAAGAAAGTTCTTAAGCATGCCTTTGACCTCGGCCGTCATGGAGGTTTTCAACGTGTCCAAAGCCACATTGAACTCCTCACGCAAGATCGAGGTTCCCCCATCGTCCGTAGACAAGGACAGAATCACACGGGGTGCTCCTCCTCACCGTCCACGGTGTCAACCATACTCTTCGGACGACAAGGTCCTTAATAAAGAGACGAGGCTCTGATACCAATTGAAAGGATCGATATAGTTAACTAGAGGGGGGTGAATAGGCAACTAACAAATTTTAGCTTTTCTTTGACAATTTAAACTTTGCATCAAAGTAGGTTGTCTAGAAATGCAACTAGGTGAGCAACATATATGATGCAACAACAACAAGCACACAAGCAAGCAAGAGATGCAACACAAAGTGAGCTTCCACAAGTAAAGGTACGAGATAACCAAGAGTGGAGCCGGTGGAGACGAGGATGTGTTACCGAAGTTCCTTCCCTTTGAGAGGAAGTACGTCTTGTTGGAGCGGTGTGGAGGCACAATGCTCCCCAAGAAGCCACTAGGGCCACCGTATTCTCCTCGCGCCCTCACACAATGCAATATGTCGTGATTCCACTGTTGGTGCCCTTGAAGACGGCGACCAGACCTTTACAAATAAGGTTGGGACAATCTCCACAACTTAATTGGAGGCTCCCAACGACACTACGAAGTTTCACCACAATGGAATATGGCTCCGCGGTGACGTCAACCGTCTAGGGTGCTCAAACATCCAAGAGTAACAAGATCCGCAAGGGATTAGTGGGAGGAATCAATTTTCTCTTGGTGAAAGTGTGGATCAAAGCCTTCTCAACCAATCCCTAAAAAATCAACAAGTTTGATTGTCAAGGGAGAGAGATCGGGCGAAAATGAAGTTTGGAGCAACAATAGAGCTTAGGAATGGAAGAGGTAGTCAACTCGGAGAAGAAGACTCCCCTTTTATAGTAATAGGAAAATCCAACCGTTATCCACTTACTCAGCCCGCGACTTGCGGTACTACCCCACCTGACATGCGGTACTACCGCGGGGCACCGCGGTACTACCGTATGTGCGGCAGGGGCTAGACTAGCCCTGATGGGTTGAAGCGAAGAGCGGTAGAACCGCCGGAGCGGTACTACCGATCCCCCTTGCGGTACTACCGCAACGCAGGATTTGTCTAGGCCGGGAAGACACGGACATATAAAAATACATCCGTGGCTACTTCCGTTGAGTTTCGATCTGTGCAAAAATCCGACGCGGTACTACCGCAAGCCTGGAGCGGCACTACCGCGTAGGGCGCGGATGTAAAAAATTACATCCGCCCCTACTTCCGCTCGTGCTGCTGTGCCCGGCCTGAGGGTGCGGTACCGCAAGGGCGGCGTGGCCGGTACTACCGCATGCCCCAGCACAAACAACACTAGGAGTCCTTCATTTTGCAGAGACACGGAAAAACAGAGCATGCTCCAAAGAGCCAAAGGACAAGTGGTGCAAAAGGAATAGATGTGTACGTGATGATTCCACCCAAACCTTTTCAAAGCGGACCACCTCTTAATAGTACAGCTTACCTACGACTCAATTCCACCGAAAAGAAATGTAGGGAAAACTTCGTCTTCATTAGACGCCGAGGGGCAACGAATCGTCTTGTGCCTAAGTATGAGATATATGAAATGCTCAATGCACACGATTAGTCCGCAAATGTATTGTCATCAATCACTAAAGCCACTTAGGAATAAATATGCCCTTACATCTAGTACGACCAAACCACACGCTTCGAGGTGATAGTGGCACAAGAGTGGAGATACCGACGTCAAATCATGGTTGTGCAAGGTGAGTGGGGATTCGTCTGCGACCTCTCTCTCTCCCCCTCATCGCACAATTCAAGGTTTGTGTTGCATGTGCGATGTGTGGTGTCGTCCCTCCGTGAGTGGCTCTTGTTGTGTATGGGTTGTGTGATTGCATCACATAGTTATTTTTTCTCATTCCAAAATAATTCAAATTTATGCATTCTCGATGTCTTGGCCACTCGTCGATATCCAATTGTTGTAGAGACCATGTGTAAATGATATCTTTTAGATATCAATACTTATCTTTATTGGGAAAAAGCAGGTGGACGCATCAATGACATATAAATCAACCAAAATAAGGCTGGTCATAGTGAGGTGTAATTTATGACACTAGTCTACGTTATTGCCTTTATAATGCAAAGTAACATAATAGTAATATCATAAATGGCTTCATTTATTAACTTGTAGACTCATCTTGTCTCGGGAAGACTATGTTATAGTAACATGTTATGTTATCACCTCTTATTAACTACTTCCACTATGACTAGCCTAATGTATTTATGCTGGTTTACGTGTTTATTCCAAGCGCTCTGACTGAAAATAATAATACTTCCACTATAATACCAAATCACATTGCCGGAAGAGATCAGACAAGAAAGACGAAATGGAGAAATGTACTATAAAGATGTGTCTGACCGTGAACGTCAAATACTAATTAAACGCAAGGTCAGCCGCATAAATGCTTTCTTGCACAACTGTAACAGCAGATTTGTTTTTCAATTATAAAACCTAGCCGTGAATTGGTGCAAGCTCGAAAAATAGGACTAAATCAGTTGTTAGAGTCGGTGTCACTTGAAAGCCAGTAAAGCTCAGGTTTGACTTGCCACTCCGGGACGAGGGCATCAGTTTGGTCGGGGCAGAGGCCGGAGCCGCAGCCGGTGCACCACCCCGCACGTCCTCGGCGACGCCTTGTCATAGTGACCGGCGACGCCTTGCCAATGAGCAGTGAGTAGTCTGCCCGGCGCGACGCGCGGTGGCGTGCGTGCGTGGGTGCGGCGCACGTCGTCGTAGTACGTGCGTGGCAGTGGAAGTGGAGGAGAGGTCGTCCCTGGATTCGCGCCGCTAGCCTTGCGAGCCCTGTCGGCCGCTGTACGCACGAATTGGTGACAAATCAAACCGTATCTCCCTCCAGCTAGGGCTTAGCTCGTGCAGCACTGATTTGTTTTTCGGTAACCAATCGCCCCCGCGGGTCGCCAGCGGCCAGGTTCATGCTTGGTTCGTGCGCGCGTGGTTAGTTAATCGTAACGGGCAGCACCAGCTGACCATCACCGTTCATGCGTCTCTGGTACGTTAACCATGTTTTCATGTGATTTGGTACGGCTGTATGATGGCGATGGTGGCATGGCATTGCCGTGGCGGCGTGATGGCCGCGTCGTGGTGGCCCATGGGCCTGTACTTGCCGACTGCAAATACTACTGCCCCACGACGCTGGTTGCGCGGGAACGGTCGAATTAATCGGGGAGTTGCCACGGGCCGTAGCCATTAATGCGGGTCGCCGTTTTCCTCCGCGATCACATGATGATACCCGGTGGACATTCATCTCAACTCACGCTCGGTGATTTTTCCATCTCTCTCTCGCGCGCGTGCCATTAATGGCCATCACGGCGCATGTATGCGCGACGCCTTGGATCCATTAACTACTCCTACCGTACGTAGTATGTACATTCGTGCGTGCATGTCGATCTGCATCATCCGATGGGCGCTCAGGATTAGCTCAAGATTGGTGCCGTGAGGCTGTGACATGGCTGCTTAAGCCAGCAGGGGCGTCGAGAATATCCGACAGTAAAGTACTCCCTCCGTTCCAAAATATAGCGCGCCCACGCTTTTCGAGGTTCAACTTTGACCATAAATTTAACCCACGAGACCGACTGCGGCGGGATCAAAAATTATATAATTAAAAACTTTTTTTGAATACGAATTCATTGGTATAATTTTTTCGCCCGCCGCAGTCGGTCTTGTTGATTAAATTAATGGTCAAAGTTGAAGCACGGAAACCAAGGACGCGCTATATTTTGGAACGGAGGGAGTATCATTTTTGTGTGCGTGGTAGGCCGCGCATGTACGTATTTTATGTGGAGCCGGTCAGTCCAGAGCTCCAAAATTGGACGGACCCACGCCCGCCCGCCGGGCTTTGTCCGTGTCACCGTCCCTTGCATGGCAACAAGATCGACGAAACAAAGCCTTTGCTCCAAGGAAAACAAGACATTCGTTACCGTAAGTAGCAGCACGCCACTGGGTGCAGGCAAAACATACAACGCCCGATGAATTTTCACGTCCGATTAGTTACCAGTACTAGTAGAAATGGGCAGATGGGCTATGGTAAAGTCCAAGGAAAAAAGCGATCGGAGGCACCAAAGGATACGGACCCATGTTTCGTGGCGTGCGGCCTCGGGCGGCAAGGACGGGACAGCAACGCGACACCCAGTGCCCGCCGGCTGCACGCGCGAAATGACGATCAGGCCCCTCCGTCCTGCTTCCTTTTTGTGCGTTGGACACAGGGGCAGTCGGGTCATTTAAGTTTGGGCGGGACGAGGCGGGGTTTGGTGATACAAGTGGCAACAGCGAGATGACAGCGTCCGTAACGACGACACAAAAGCGCGCGGCAGCCGAACCGGGCCCGCCACCCAGGCACAGGGACGGCTCCCCTCTGGGCCGGGCCCGCCCACCAGCCCCCGTGCCGTACAGAGAAATTCCACCCTGCTGTTTCGTTTCTTTTCGCGAGAATCGTTTCTTTTCTTCTTCGCCGCTCGTTAACCTGTTTCTCCAAACAAAATATATTTTTTGTTTAGAGTTGTCAAAGAAGAGATACTTGTGTGCATTGTGGAGTACTACAGTATTAAACTGAAACGATGGCTCTATGTTGAGCAGCCTCGGTATATCACCCTCTTGACGTCTTCGGGCCACAAGGAAAAACTTGCCACTGGCTGTACTTCTCCAGGAACAAGAATGTGACCGACGGTCAAATTTTAGTTACAGGATCGTGACGCATCATGTGATATTTTTACTCCATTCACTTAGAAAACTGTTAAAATGTCATGCGCAAATATAATTGTGGTCGAGGCTGTTCATATTTTTATTACTACTCCTTCTATAGGAGCGTAAGCAGAACACCAAAATATTAGTAAAAACTGCCGTTTGGTTAAGCGGGACTCAAAAGGAATTTGCAAGCAAGAGAAGGAATGCCTCCACGTGGCGACCCGGCTGGCTCCCATGAGCCGCTCCTGCGTCCATCCATGTGGCCCCGGGCCCACCGACGGACCCCGGCTCGTCCCGTTACATAAACATCGCCCCCAATTCCAGTTCCCCGCAATCCAATTCGAACCAGCGAGCGACAACAGCCAAGGGGAAGAAGAAGAAGCCTCCAAACCGCGGGCGATCCCCCCCAAGCTCCTCCACTCCACCCCTCGCGCCCTTCGTCCCCGACCTCGCTCCCCTCGCTCGCTTATATACCAGCCGGACCGCCCTTTGGTTCTGCGGAGCACTTAGCTTTGAGAGCGCAAGTCCCCGGCCAAGAAGAGGAAGAGGCAGCGCTGCGGTGTGGGGAGTCCCTTAGGCAGGCTGCAGCAGAGATGGAGTGGCTCAACGAGTACGAGAAGCTGGTCATTAGGATGGACACCCCCAAGGTCGTCATCGACAATGCCGTCTGCCCCACCGCCACGCTCGTCCAGGTGTGTGTCCGTTCCGTCGAGGTCCTCCGTCCGCTCTCCGGCGGGTTCTTGGTTGGATGCCTGGATGGGGTTCTCATTTTCCTGTGGTGACTGTTGCAGGTCGACAGCGCGAGGAAGAGAGGCGTCCTGCTCGAGGCGGTCCAGGTGCTCGCGGACCTCGACCTGTCCATCAACAAGGCCTACATCTCCTCCGACGGCAGGTGGTTCATGGATGTCTTCCATGTCACCGACCGCCTCGGCCGCAAGCTCACCGACGACAGCGTCATCACCTACATCCAGCAGGTAGGAGAAACTTTCTCTCTTTCCTGGCCTCGCCGGAGCAAGAAAGGGGCAGCATTTCTTATTCGATTTCTCCTTGATTTGGCTGCAGTCTATCGGGACCTGGAACGGGCCGTCGAAGCCGGCGGCGCTCGAGGGGCTAACGGTCCTTGAGCTGACGGGCGCCGACCGCACGGGGCTCATCTCCGAGGTGTTCGCCGTGCTGGCCGACATGAGCTGCAGCGTCGTGGATGCCAGGGCGTGGTCGCACCGCGGCCGCCTCGCCTGCCTCGTGTACCTGCGGGACGAGGATGTGTGCGCCGCCAGTGTGGAGCGCATCGAGGCCCGCCTCGCCCCCCTCCTTCGCGGGGACTCGGAGGCCAGCGGCGGCGCCGTGGCTGCGGTCCCCGCTGGCTCCATCGCGCACGCCGACCGGCGCCTCCACCAGCTCATGTACGCCAGCCGCGACCAGGAGCGCGCGTTCCCAACTCCCTGGGTGTCTGTGGAGAGCTGGGCCGAGCGCGGGTACTCTGTGGTCACCGTTCAGTGCCCAGACCGCCCCAAGCTGCTGTACGACGTCGTGTGCACGCTCACCGACATGGACTACCTCGTCTTCCACGGCACCATCGACACCAACGCCGGCCAGGCGAGGCAGGAGTTCTACATCCGTCACGCCGACGGGAGCCCCATCCGCTCCGAGGCCGAGATGCAGCGAGTGAGCCAATGCCTGCAAGACGCCACAGAACGGCGATCATTTGAGGTACTTTCCACGCCAATTTTGTACTATGGTACCAAACTTCCAAAATCTTTCCCATTCATGGATGCTAATGTGTCTTGATTTCTGAATTTCCAGGGAGTGAGGCTGGAGCTGTGCACGCCAGACCGGCCGGGGCTGCTGTCGGACGTCACCAGGACGTTCCGGGAAAACGGACTGCTCGTGGCGCAGGCTGAGGTTTCAACCAAGGGCGACATGGCCACCAACGTGTTCTATGTCACCGGCACCACCGCCGGCCAGGCCGTCCAGCAGAACGTCATTGAAGCCGTGAGGGAGAAGGTTGGCGTGGACTGCCTTGTCGTCGAGGAGCACCGGCCGCAGCTCTACCAGAAGGCCCGCGGGCAGGACGACCGGGACGACCGCAACGGCGCCGGCATCGGGCTGTTCTACCTCGGCAACCTTGTGAAGAGGAATCTCTACAACCTGGGCCTGATCAAATCCTGCTCATGAGGCAGAAACCGGATAACGATCAAGCCAGGCTCTGCTCGTCTGAGCACCCTGCTTGGTTCAACGTCCATTCCACAGTCATCGCTTGTACAGTGGCTGAGGAAGATCCAGGAAAGCAAAATGAGGGCCGGGATCAGGAAGAAGCAGGATGATGGAACCTTAGCAGTAGACCAGTTGCAGACATGTACATAAGTGTCGGAATTCGATTACGATTAGATGTTGCTATTTAGCAGTAGTAGTACTAGTGCCGGTGTGTAGTGGGTGCCATTCATGATGATTTGTTCTCTGTACCTCGCTGTTGTTGCCTCCATCTTTAGCTAAGAAATTCTTTGGGGACGGTTGGCTTTGCTTCTCTTCTCCCTGTCTGTCTGCCTGCCTTCTGCCGTGTCTGTCTGCCCCTGTGTGATTAGTAGTAACTGCTTTTCTGCATTGTTGATGATGTGCTGCACCTGCAATCCTGCATCTCACGGTCCCTCCGTTACCTAGGATTCAGACCAAATGTGTCGTAGTGCCACTTTTCTTCAATTATGGTGGTGGAGTTGCTGTGCTGGTTTAATCATTTTGTGTTGCTTGCAGGAGAAACAAGGTGCTTGGTTTGGGTCCGGGGACAGTAATTGCAGCTGTATCCTGCATTGTCCCCTTTTCCTTTCATGGCACTCCGTTTGTAGGAGGCTGCCATTGCAGTGATGCAGAGCTACACATGCACAAAATTGCAGAGTATCAAAGTATGGCCCAGCTACTACTGGCCATATTAGAGTGATAAACGAGGAGTGTATCTTGACAAAGCATAGGATGTGGTAAACACAAGAACCAATCAGTAAGAATTTAGCAGCAGATTAATATGCCTAACAGTTTTCCTGGATCCTCCTTCCGAAGAGCATGGGCAATTAACTGAATTTGGTTGCTCCTGATTACAGGACGAACTGAGTTTAGCATTGGAGCTGCGATTGTTTGCATAGATTGATTCCACTAGTCAAATGTTGACACTGCAAAGAGCTACTGTACTCTTTGGCCGTTCCCAGAGACCGGCATGCATGTCTCATGCAATCATTCAGGTTAGTCTAGTTCCAGGTCATGATAAGAATCAGCGTGACATCTTTGTCCAAACCACCACCAGTTAACAACTCCAATCAAGTGTCGACTAACCAAGATGCGGAAGATGTTGATGATGCCACGTTGGAATGACAAGTGTGTGGTTAGTTTGGATATAAACTAAACAAACACCACCTGATTCCTGTTTAGCATTTCACCTACCAGAAGAGTTTCATTTTTCCTTTTCGATAAAGAGAGCTTCCTCTCTGATTTCATTTATCTGAAACCAGAGTGTCCTATACAAATACTTCCTCTGTTCGGAATTACTCGTCGCAAAAATGAATGTATCTAGACGTATTTTATTTTTAGATACATCCATATCCAAGACAAATAATTCCGAACCGAGAGAGTACTAACCAAAACGAAACCAAATAGAAGTAAATGATCTAAACCAGGACCAGCTCAAGGTTTTGGGCATCCACAAGATGAACTTTAAAAAAAGAAGCTAAAATGCCAGGCTACGAACATGCAACTAACTGGTTGTGGGAGTGAGCCTAACTCAATTAATTGGGGGAGTGGATGTACAAACTCAACACCTGGGTTCAAATCTTCATGGAGGCGAATTTAGGTTCTTATATATTTCTTGAGGACCATGCTTTCCCGATACTCACGCATTTATTATTGAGGACTAGGCTCGGTGTGTAACCGAGATTAAAAATCATAATACTCATACTTAAAAGGCCATATGCATCCCTAGTTGGTGCAGAGCCCAGGGAAGTGAAATTCTCCCCCAATTTTAGTCTGCCTCCTCTCCCCTCCAGGTCCCTCCCGTCCGCCTCTCCTCCCCTCTGCCTCCTTTCCCGCTGCCGCCGGATCCCGGCTGGGCAAAGCCCGTGCGGGGGGATGATGCCAGCGACGGGGCGTCCCTCTGTCGCGGCTTGGAGGCTTGACTGTGACGGTGGATTTTGAGCGGGCTCCTTGGGAGGACGTGTGTGTGGCCATGGCGCCGATCACGTAGTGATGTGACCTCCTCTACCTTTGTCTGTCTTCATCGTCGGTCCAAAGGGATCTAGTATGTGGCTGTTGCCTCGCGGTGGCTTCCCAGCGGCGGATCAAGTAGAAGAGGAGATGGTGGCATAGCTGTTGAAGTGGGTGAGGATGCCACCATCGTCAGCGGCGCCCGTGGGTGTCATTTTCCTCGTTGGAGGCGATGGTAGGGGCGTCCCTCGCTCCATTGTTTCTGTGGGAAACCTCAGATATGGAGGAGGCTACCATTGACCGGTCGGTCACCCATCCTAAAATTACTCCAAGCTGAGCACGCTTAACTTTGAAGTTCTGTCCGAATGGGCTTCCGAAAAAAAGAAATTCCTTATTGATATGAGTAGCCTATCATCCCTATTAAGCCAAGCTATCACATACACCCTCACTCAGAGAAAGCGACGTGCTCGTCGAGCCACATGAACGTTCCCTCTTGGCACATACGTCTATGCATCCAGTCCGGTACATGTGCCATGTTGTGTGCCACGACGGGTCACAAACGTCATGAACAAACATGACCGCACACCTATCCGCAAACATCCGTGTAACCACGAGGGGCGGCTCTGATACCAACTTGTAACGCCCCGGTCACACCCGCCGGTGATCGTTACTCCTGGCAGGATCTAGACTAGCCCCACAGATCAATACTAGTCTTTCCTGCGCACTTTGTCCTCACTCGTCCGCACCCCGGAGCAACTTTTCTTTCGGTCACTCATCCTAAAACCACTCCAAGCCGAGCACACTTAACTTTGGAGTTCTGTCTGAATGGGCTTTCGAAAAAGAACGAATTCCCTATTGATATGAGTAGTCTATCATCCCTATTAAGCCAGGCTATCACACCTGGCAAGGTCGGTGCATCAGTATCTGATCTGAGGATGGATTGATGAATGAAGGAGGTGACGGCCCTTGCAGCGTGCGCATGTGGTGCCCATTGAAAGTGCACCAGATCGGTGTGTAACACAGTCCTGGTATTGTGGCTTGGATGGGGCATCCGGCATTAGATGTTAGGTGTTGGTGCGATGTCTGTTTGGTATTAGGCTCAGACATTCGGCACCCCTTCATCACGGGGATATGAGTAGCGACGGGTGTTGCCAAGATGGTGGCTTTCAGACTTACTGATGTATTACCTTATAAGGGCTTTGTGAATAATTAATAAAATGGCTGCATGCATCGCCCAGATGCAGAGGATGGGGGTACATCCTTCTTTCAAAAAAACGAACATGCAACTAACTAAAATGAGGCATCTATCAAACATCATTCAGCCTAGGTAGCTGTAGGATCTGATATGGACCACGGGGGTGGGGGTTATTGTGAGGTGCATCAATTTTTGAAAAAGCAGGTTCTTCGAAGAAAAATTGAGTACACAGAATAATAACAAAACAAAATAGAAGAAGAACTAAATTGAACTGAAAATAACTCACAGAAACATATAGTTGAACAGAGGTAAATCTAAGTAGCAATACACACGAAACTAAACATGGCATGCACATCGGAATGACAAAGTACTCAGAATCGTCTTTGAAGCAATTAGAGAGAAAGAAGGGGAGAAGTTCTTCAAAAAGATGAAAATTACATAAGTAAATTGAGATGGAAGAAGTAGAACACGTAAACTTGATGAAGACATGATTTGTTCGACAGTTTGAGTTACTGGTACAACTTCACGTCTGGTTGGAGCGGCTAAGATTAAACTCAGAAAACAAAGTCTTCATCCTATTATCTTTGAGCTAAAGTGACATAGACTTCGCCCAATCACCCATGGTATAACTTTGAGGTAGATCTGCAAGAGTTTCACCGACTTGTTCTTTAGATGTCCACAATAACTCTTGGTCCCTCAGAATCGACACCTAACCGTCAAGTGGATGCAGAGTCCACAAGAGTAGCAGGTTAAGTTAAGTTTTGACTAGTTCTTCAGTGATGCTCTATCACTTAGCAATTTTTAGGCTCTATTTTTTCCTCTCTTAGGATTCCTTCTTCAGGGGATAGTTTGCTCAAACAAACTCTTGTCAATTCTCTCGCAGAGCAGCCAACCACCTGAGGTTGAAGTGGGGTGGCCATTTATAGTTGGGAGCAATCCCGAAGTGTGAAATGACCAACAAGTCACTAGTCACCCATTGTACACATGACACATGGTGTAAGGGTCGAATTCATACACAGCCAACGACTTATTTGCGGAACAAGTCAAATTGACTCAACTGCGAGTGTTTCTTCTTCGGAGTCCTGAAGATCATCATCTTGGACTCAGAGAGAAAAAATCGCACAAAGAGATTTCCAAATCTTTCACTCGAAGAAATAGGTTTATTGAGCATACATTGAAGACCTAAATCTCAGATTTCATTTAGACCCCCTTAATAGAACGGTTTGCTCTATGATTCAAATAGAAGAATACGAAACCAGAAAACAAAAGTCTTGACCACACTTCACGTTGCGAGCTAATCGTTCCACAGACAGTCAATCTGAAAATATTCACTGGCCTCACAATTTTTAGGGGCCATTATTCTCGTGTTAAACCAAATCCTATGGACTTTCACTTGTCTATACTCACAAACATATTAATCCCTTAACTATTTTGTCACTAATCACCCCAAAACCTTTAGGGGGTACTAGTAGAAAATTCGAAGACACAACAGGGGCCATCTTCATGTCGGCATGATCTTGCTCACTCGCACCCGCTGGCCATGCAACACTCCGAAGGCCTTATTTGCATTCAACTCAAACATTTTAGCTCCCCATCTAAGCATCTCTTGATTTACCTATTTTCTGTAAAATAGCCCAATCATCCAACTATCTCGCAATCATATTAACATGTACACATGGATCATTAATCTTGTCATTCTAGAAAAGTACTATTCCTCAGTCTCCAAATGGTCCAAAAAACTGCCGACGCACCAACCAAAATCAAGTGTCTTTCGGTTTTTGCAAATTTTTGAAGCCATACATTAAACAAGCCATGAATATTATCAAGAATATCAATCAAGTTGAAAGCACACTTCAAAATGTTCCAGAACATTCCAGGAATAGAATACTGCGTATTCACATTCAGGTAAGCACCTATGATGATTGTGTTGGACTATGAAGCACACACTACTATGAATAGGATTTTATGGAACAATCTTCACCTGCAACAAGCCCTGATGAAGCCGTATGTGTAGGAGACTTTTGTCAGACCCGCCATAGTAATAGACATCTGAGGGCGGTGCTTGTAGAAGTATATACATATAATGCTAGACAACCAATCACCACGGTGACGAAGGCGATGACTAGGGTGATGCCAACTATCACAACTGGTTAGGGCAGGAGGACATGCGCTCCCACGTACCTCACCACACTATATTTTTCCAATAGTTGTTAAGTTGAAGTATATGTACCTTTATTAATTGTTATTTGCATCCTATAATCAGATATACACTACGTATTAAGACCTTATTTGCTAATACAACTTACATTTCCAATGCTTATGCCTTAATAATTAATCATGGCATGCAATATATACCTCTGGAATATATTTTGTATTCTATTATCGCTCTTAAGAGCATCAGACTTAGCTCGTGTCGGGGCCTGTAAAATACGAATATGGACTCATGAGGGAGGGTATTTGGTGAAAAAAAATATATAACAAGAGCCATTGGCTGGCCACAACACATAATGTAGTATATGGGAGCAAATATTTTACAAGAAGCCTAACGATTTCGTTAATTTTTTGTTTGTTGAAACTTGCTTATGAAGAGCGTGTGCAACTAACTGAATTTAGTTTCTCCTTAGAGCATATCCAAGGATGGTCAAATTTGGCCTGCCATATGTCTACAAACATGTTCGTAAATTGTCACAGACATCAAGGGGTCAAGTCCCATATGCCCGCTCCTCAACGGTGTCCTCATTTCCCCTTCCCCATTTGTCTACCCCATTTTTTGCCATTCTTTAATATTTTCATTGTATTTCACCATATATTTAACAATAATATTGGACATAACAATTCAACAATCAACACCTGAAACAACCCAACAATTAAAGCATGATTCACGACAAAAAATTCAACAATTCATATATAGTCGATAAATCAGATGAATCAAAGGATTTTCTTGCGCGTGTGATGTCTTTGCGCATGTTGGTGAACCACTCCTCGGCATCGTCATCCATGAGGTAGTATCGGCTAACATGATCCTCGACTTCTCGAGGAGCCTCGCG
>NC_057812.1:453671067-453694305 GCF_018294505.1 Triticum aestivum | reverse complement strand
TTCTCGATTTCCATCCTCCCCCTTTAAAGTATCAATCTCTCCCTCACATTCTCCTTCTCGAAGTCCATTCTCTCCCTTTGGACATCCAAGTAGAGCTTATATCCTTTCTCCTTCTTCTCCTCCTTGATGTCCTCCCTTTGAACATCCAAGTAAAGCCCAACATCGAACATCGACGAATTTTGGTCACCCACGTCAAAATTTAGAGGTTCATGACCCTTATTGATCATATTCATATCCATCATGTAACCATCCTAAACATGCATCACAATGAGCCTAGCATCCTAATTTTGCTCCTACATATGCATATGGGATAAAAAAAAAACTGGGTTGGGGAGACATAGGGTGTGTTTGGATGGTGCCCCTGGTAGCCTTACCAATTGTGGGCACGCCAAAATATTGATGACTCATTCAGCTGCCCACAACTCGCCAACTTATTGGTGTGAAAATCAACTAGCACAACCTATGCAGGCCGGGCGAGCCAAAATATTAGGCTCCATCCAAAGGGCTGTCTACCCTTGGTCAACGACCAACTATTTGGGTCGGCATGCGTAGGCTTCAATCCAAATGCACTCATATCCTCAAAGAGTTGGTTTCTGCGTCCGTCTGAGAGTTTGCCGTCGACGTCCATGTCTCTTAGAGGCGCAGGGAGTCGAAGGCGGTGTCCACATCCTAGTTGAAGCCGTCCGAGATGGTCCAGTGTTGCAAACCCATGCTAAAGTCGTCAAAGAGCACGGACGTGACCATGTCCACCCGCGCAGGCCGAGGACCACCTTCGCCGCTGCCGCCTGCTCGGCTGCCTTGAGGGCACACTGGCGGACACACCGGTCCTTATCGGGGTGGCTCTTCGAGTTTGGCAATGGCTCCTTGGGCAGCCCCACAGATTTTGCCAACTTAAGATTCATGCAGGTAGAGGCGAACGACGACGCGGGTGAAACAGCATAGGCGTGGGAAAGGATGGACGAGAGAGGATATGTCGCGTGGGGAGGGTGGGATTTAGATGAGTTTCGGATGGGCCGGCTTGTCGGGTCTGTCATGATGACATGTCCGGACAACCCCATATCCACCTCATTTTTAAGGTGTGTTTAGAGGGATCCAAAATGTCCATGGAGGCGGTTTGGGAGTCCTTTGGGATGCTCTTAACACATTTCTAGAATGCAGCACCAACTGAGATCAGCAATTGAGCTAGGTTGTTGCATAGATAGATTCCATTAGTCAAATGCTGACACGGCAAAAAGCTAGTCTTTGGCCTTTCCGAGAGACCAGCATGCATGTCTCATGCGATCATTCAGGTTGGTCTACTAGTACCACTCCATAGTCCATCCGTCTTAGCTCCGAATAAAAATTAGCGTGACATCTTTGTCCAAACCACCACCAGTTAACAACCCCAATCACACATGCTCCCGCCTGCAGATATCAACTAACCATTCTGAGGAAGATGCCGGCGATGATGCCATGTCCTGTCCATGTTGGGATGACGAGTTCTCGGTTCGTTTGGTCACCGGAAGCTAAACAAACACCACTTGATTCCTCTCTGGGTCTGTTTCTGGACCTTTTCTCTTGGCTCATGATAAATAAGTTAAGTTCCGTCTGAACCAGTGATCAGATGGGAGTCATGTAAGAACAAGACGGGCATCTGCATCCAGCAGAAACTCCAGGCCGTCTGCACGGCCGGTAGCATCTCGATCGAGACCGGCAGCAGCCTTTTGGCTTTTTTTGTTGGTACGCCTTTTGGCTCTATGTTTGGTCTGCATGACTTGTCCTCTACTGCTTGTGTTCTTGCTGCTTGGCTGCATCAGCGCCTGCAGCGCCAGCGGCGCCGCTGCTTGCATCGATGAAGAGCTTGTCCGGTTCTCTCCGAGGCCCTGCCATGGCTCATAGATGAACAGTATAACAGTTGTAACGGAATGGAAAGTCAGACTGACAGGAGAGGTCAAACGTGGGCCCTTGAGGCCTGCTCCGAAGATGCTACCTTTTTTTTTTTGAGACAAGCCACTTTGTTTGTACCGATGGGCAACGCACAGGCAGTGGAGCGAATTGGGCTGTACGCCAAGCTTTCTGTTTCCACTTTCCATTTTTGGTTACTTTTTTATTGTTTTCCTGTTTTTCTATTTTTTCGTTTTTTTTCTTTTTCTATACGTTCGAAATTTTCAAAAAAATCTGATCTTAAAAAATTGTTCAGAATTTGAAAGACTATTTCACTCTTACAAAAAAATGTTTGGTAATTTCATTTTTTCAGGTTAAAAAAATCTTTGGAATTTGAAAAATTGTTCACTTTTTTGAAAAGAGTCTAATCTTCAAATTTTATTTGAAAATGGCAACAATGTTTGGAATTCCAATATTCTGTTCATGCTTTTGAAAAACATTCAAGATTTCAAAACCCATTCACTTTTTTCCCCAAAAATGATGATTTTCAAAAAGATCGAATAATCTCAAAATATGTTTTCATTTTTAAAAAAATCACGTTTAAAAATCATCATCATCTTTTTATAAAACTGCTCACAATTTTTTTTAAATCTATAAAATTCCAAATTATGTTCGTGTTTATTGAAACTATTTTGGAATTCCAAATTTTGTTCACATTAGTTTTTTCAAAACTTGTTCGTGTTTTGCAAAATGTGTTCAAAATAATTCAAAAATCTATGCGGTATGGGGCATGGTGCGGTAAGTAGGTGTGCTATATTGAACATCCCGCTGCCTTGAGTTGTTAAAACATTGGCACTGCAATTAGTCACGAACACACATATGCCCTAGTGGCTAGTAGGAAGCGTAGAGGATTGGGATGTCACAATGGGATTTTTTACGCTCGGTGCTTGCCTGTGGACCGGCCCAATCGCAATCGCATGTGCGTCGCGCGCGCTATTGGGGGAAAGTATGAAACTGACACCTAATTTCTATCGTTGGTTCACTCAAATCATTCTCCACCATCCAATCCAGAGGCCCATGTGCCTTCTTCCCCCTTTAGCCTTCTTTTCCCCAACATAATCGCTCCACCGGAGAGCAAAAAATGCTCCGCCTAGGTTCCGCCATGCAGATGGGGGCGAAAAGTCCTGAGGATTTTCTATGATTTTTTCTAGGGTAAATAGAATCTTATGGCCATACGGCATGGGAGAGGAGCCACCAGGGGCTAGGTGGCCTGGTGGCGTGCCCTAGGGCTCACACGAGTGGGGTGGCCGCGTGGAACCCTGGCGAGTCCCCTCTAGCCCATCTTCTTGCACCTGGCTTCATATTTTCTGAAAATAATTCAATAAAATCTCTGTTGCTTTTTGGAACTTTGGAAAATTGCTTTTTATTCTATTGTATTTTTGGTCCAAAATTCCAGAGGTCTGACAGTTTTTCACTCTCTATGTATACTTTGCATTTTAAGAGAGAAAATATATTAGAATTGCATCATAATGTGAAATATATCAATGAAATAGGATAAACTATATTAGAAAATAGTGACGTAAAATGGACGTATCACACCTGGAGGAGCATCTGCAATAATTTGATGAGATATGCAAGACATTTAAACTTAATGCCTTTTCCTATGAAGAAATGAAACATATTTTTTTCTCATACCCTAATTGATGACGCAAAAATATGGTTATGTGATTAGTCCGTAGGTACCTTTGACACATTGGAGGAATTGTCTACTGCATTTTTTGCTTGTTATTATCCAGCAAGTAAGACCTATAGAGGGGCAAGGCGAAAAATTGGCAGCTTGAGCAAAGTCCGGATGAAAGCTTAGTTAGAACATATATAAGGTACCGATCTCTTCTTAAAGAATGTTCTCATCAATATTATCCATCATGTATGGTGTTACATTTCTTTTATGGATGACTTGATAGATAGAACAATCAAATAGTAGATCTTACTTCTGGCGGAGCTTTTATGGAGTATAACATCACCCAAGCTTGGGTGTTGCTTCACAAGACCCGGTTTAATGAAGAGACTTGGAACTTAGATACGGGAAGCAAAGGAGGAGTGGAGCCTAAGTATGAGTGCATTAAATATTTCTCTGAATCTCGTATGATGAAAATACTAGCGATGAACTCCATGTGGGAACTGACTCAGTTTTGCAGGTCATAGAAGATTTCTCTTGAGTTTACAGAGGCACCGAAGGAAAATTGGCAACAATTTTACTAAAAAGGCCAAAGCTACTAGGGTTGTAGCAACAATAAATAAATGTTGCAAAATCGCCAATCAAGTGGTAGTGCTCCTCAATGTGTATGTTCTATTCGTGGGACACCAGGTTCTTGCATAGTTGGATCGCCAATTTGTTGTCGACGAGGATGGTGGTGGTGCTGGCGTCCTTTTCCAACAGGTCACCGAGAAGCTTGTTCAACCACACCGCCTAGTATGCTGCAGTGGTGCGCGGCCACACACTCAGCCTCCCATGTCGACAAGGCCACAATCTTTTGTTTCTAGGACTTCTATGTGACCTGGGTCCCACCTAGAAAAAGATGGAGCCGAAGGTACTCTTTTGGTCATCGACATCTCCTGCCATGTACGAGTTGCTGTACACAACAAGCATGCTGTGACAGCCGCTTGCGCGCCTGCACTCATACTAGCGAGTACCAGCAATGTAGCATAGTATGTGCTTGACGTAGATGAGACGTGCAGCGGTGGGTGCCGCCATTAAGCCGCTGGCATAGCTAATGAAAAGGTGATGCTTGGATGCGTGTGGATGAGGTAGCGCAACCGTCCAATGCTTTTATGGTAGTGAGTGTTGTCGATCGATGGCTCACAACTCTCGTTCCTTAGTTTGAGTTGGGCCTCCATTAGGGCATGGCCGATGACTCACAACCCTAGGGTGATGCTTCGCAGATCATGTAGGATCGGATATCAGGAAAAATAGGTTCACATGGTGTAGCGGGATCCTTGGCAGGAGGCGGGTGCTTGGGGAGAAGAAGCGTGGTCGGGTGCATAAAGTTGAAAAAGTTGAAGTGGAGAGTAGGGATGCAAGTATAGTGGGAGTCTACTTTCTATTATTCGACGAGGTCCACTAGTAGTAGCTTCCGTTGGGGAGAAAAATCAATGTAGATGGCTCAAAACTACTTTTTATGATGGGGCATCTATATCCATATGTCATCATTGTACATGCCTGTAGGACATGGACCAGATTGCAATTCGCCATGCCCCACATGCTCCACGAGCTTGCCAGCGTACGCTGCGTGGGACAACAAGATGCCTTTCGTCCGTGCTTCACCATGATGCCCAGATAGAAGCTTACTAACCCAAGGTCCCTCATACATAATTTGGCCATCATATCCCTACTGAACTTCATGATCTCTTCTATGTCAGCACCGCTGACGATGTGATTGTCACCATAAACCCTGAGCAAGAGGCAGGCGCGCCCCTTTCCTCGAGCGTACATGGCGTATTCTTAGGGGCTACTGGTGAAGTTGAGCTGCTTGAGAGTGCCATCGAGCTTGGCGTTCCATGCCCTGGAGCCGTTGGAGCTTGTATAGATCTTTGTGGAGGAGGTACACTTCGTGCTCTTCGCCATCCTTGGCGAAATCAGGTGGCTGCATGATGAACACCTCCTCCGGCAAATCACCGTTCAGGAATGCTGGCAAGTGTAGGGGGTCAGTTGTAGCCCTTTCAGTAAATAAGAGTGTCGAACCCAACGAGGAGCTGAAGGTAGAATTAATATTTTCTCAAGTTCTATCGACCATCGATACAACTCTACACACACTTAATGTTCCTTTACCTAGAAAAAGAAATAAAACCACTTTGCGATAATAAAAAGATAGCTTTGTGAGATAATAAAGAGTTAGGTGATGTTCTAAAAAGAACAATAAAGTAAAGGTTTTTGAAGAACAATAGGACAATGGTTGCCCCTAGGCAATTGAATATGACACGATAGTGATACTAATCTTACTTATGAGGGAGATGCTTAAGGCAACATACTTTCTGTACATGGATTAGAGGTTCTTATGATTAGAACTCTAGCAAGCATAATATTAAGTTAAAGTTGTCACAACCCTAGCTTAGTCATAGCTTAATCATCCATGCATCATGTTTAAATTTCAATTAAAGTTGAAATGGGGATGATCAATCCCTAGCAGATAATTTAAAACTAGGTTCAAACTCAAATATTTTCAATGAAACCAAAATGCCCTTCAGAAATGTTCATGATTTTTGAAAAAGGTGAAGACCTCTGCCAAAAAGGATGCGCATATTTCTAGGACGTTTTTGGATTTTTAAATTAACCATATTGTATTTGAATTGGGGCATTTAGATCCTATATTATTTTAAATGCTCCAAATATTCTAAAAATAAGTGAGGCCCTTTGAAACAATTCATAGAGGTCCCACAAAAAGTTTCATAATTTTAAAAAATGGTTTGATTTGAAAATCAAATAAAAAAAGTTACATAAAATAGAAAACAGAAATAAAAGGAAAGGAGAACTTACCTAGACGTACCTGGCAACCCACCAGAGCTGGCCCAACCCATTTCCTTTCCCTGTCATCTTCCTCTTGCCAGTAGGAGCAGCTTGGTGTCGCGCGCTGCTACTTGTGAGCTGTGTTGGGGTTTCCCCGAAGAGGAGAGGATGATGTATTTCCCTCGGTTAAGAACCAAGGTTATCAATCTAGTAGGAGAACCAACCAACACCTCGTTGGCAGTATCTACACATAAAATAATAAATAGTTGCACCAACACAAACAAGGGGCTGTCAATCGCTTGGCGGTTAATTGCAAGGATCAAATCTCGTAGTGATAGATAAACAAAAACATAAAATAAAATAAAGTAAATAAAATTGCAGCATATTTTTGGATTTTTATATATGATAAAAATAGACCCCGCGGCCATATTTTCACTAGAGGCTTCTCTCTTGAACATAACATACGATGGGTAAACAAATAATGTTGGGCAATTGATAGAAAATCGAATAATCATGACGATATCCAAGGCAATGATCATGTATATAGGCATCACATCCGAGAAAAGTAGACTGACTCCTGCCACGGGAGGGTTGGAAAAAATATGTCATACAAGTTCTTTTCCATAAGCACGTGTGACTATTTATGGAATACATGCCTACATTATATTTATGAACCAGAGCTAGTTCTGTGTCGCCCTAGGTTTAATTGTTACATGATGAATATCATCCAACGAATTCACCGATCCAATGCCTACGAGTTTTCCACATATTGTTCTTGCTAAGTTACTATTGCCATTGCTACTGTTACAACTGCTAGAAAACTGTTACTACTGTTACCGTTACCATTGCTACTGTTACCACTACTATCAAAACTATCATATTACTGTGCTACTGATCACATTGTTGCTGATATTTAATCTCCAGATGTGGTTGAATTGACAACTTAACCGCTAATACTTATAAATATTCTTTGGCTCCCCTTGTGTCAAATCTATAAATTTGGGTTGAATACTCTACCCTCAAAAATTGTTGCGATCCCCTATACTTGTGGGTTATCAAGACCTTTTTCTAGCGCCATTGCCAACGAGAATAGCTATATTTGTTGAGTCACTTGGAATTATTATCTATTTATCATTATGAATAATCTGAAAGATACTAGAACCAAGTTTTTTCTCTCTAAGACAAGGGGAGGTAAGGAACTGCCCTCTAGCTCTGTACTTGATTCACCTTCTGTTATGGATAAACTTGCAACACCACCACATGCTTTTAATCCTGATATGCCGCAAGTTGTTGATGATGCTACTTCTACTATGAATGATGGTTATGATGATGCTAGTACCTTGCTTACTGATAATGTGCCACTAGGTGAATTTCTTGATGAACAACTTGCTAGAGCTAAAGATATTGAGAATGCTGAAATTGATGAAACTCTTGAAACTGAGAATTATGAAACACCTATTAGACCCAACTCTACTAGAATGGAAATGCCCAAGATACCTGAGGGTTATGTTATGAATGAGGAGGTAGCTAGAGACTTTCTTGCTTGCAATGATATAGATGATCTTAAGAAATTATTATGCAAACTGAAAGAAAAATCTTTGAATGCTAGGATGAAATGTGATCCTAAGTTTTCTACTTCACCTATCTTTGTTGCTGATAAGGATTATGAATTCTCTGTCAACCCAGAGTAATTATTTTGGTTGAATCTGATCCTTTCCATGGCTATGAAAATGGAACTGTTGTGGCACATCATACTAAACTGAATGATATAGCCACCCTTTTTGCTCATGATGAGAAAATTCGTTACTATTATATTCTCAAGTTATTTTCGTTCTCATTAAAGGGTGATGCTAAGATATGGTACAACACTCTTGCTCCTGGTTGTGTGCGTAGTCCCTGGGATATGATTTATTACTGTTCTGGAAAAAAATTCTGCTCATAAGAAACAAGCTGCCTTACAGGAAATATTTAACATTGTGCAAATTGAAGAAGAGAGTCTCCCACAAGCTTGGGGAGGCTTCTCCAATTACTTAATGCTTTGCCTGATCATCCTCTGAAGAAAAATGAAATACTTGATATCTTCTATAATGGACTAACCAATGCTTCTAGGGACTTCCTAGATAGTTGTGCTGGTTGTGTTTTCAGGGAACGAAATGTTGAACAAGCTGAGGAATTATTGAATAAGATATTGAATAATTATGATGATTGGACTCTTCCTGAACCGGCGCCTAAACCAACTCCGAAGAAGAGGGGTATCTTATTTCTCAGTCTGAAGATATGCAAGAGGCAAAGAAATGTATGAAGGAAAAAGGTATTAAAGCCGAAATGTATTGAAGAAATACATGGACTTGATACACCACCGCCACCAGTGGTAGAGGTAAATTCTTTTATAAAGTTTGATGAAGGTGACATCCCTTACAATAAACATCTTAGTCAATGCCTATATGAATTTGATAGGTACATCATCAAACAAGATCACTTCAATGCAAATGTTATGAAACAATTGAAATACAACTCTCATATGATTGCTCGCTTGAGTGACTTCTTATTTAGAATCACTAATGATGTCAGAGGTGTAGGAAAACATGCCACTATGGTTCAAACTCAGTTAGAACAAGTTGCTAAATCTCAAACAGAATTGCTTATTGAAATGAATAATAATATGAATGATCATGTTGTTAGAGTAATGACTAGAGGAGATAGAATGACTCAGGAACCACTTTATCCTGAGGAACACCCTAAAAGAATTGAACACGATTCTCAAAGAATCAACACTGATGCACCTAGTCCTTCTAGAAAGAAAAAGAAAAATGATAGGACTTTGCATACCTCTAGTGAACTTGAAAAAGAAAAACCTCCTAAAGACAATAATGATGTCTCTATGTCCGATGCTGAAACTCAATCTGGTAATGAACATTCATCTAGTGACAATGAAAAATATAATGATGATGTTCATTAAGGTACTCACCAGACAATGATAAAGAACTAGATAATGATGTTGAGATAGAACCTGCTGTTGATCTTGATAACCCACAACCTAAAAATAAAAGATACGATAAAAGAGACTTTGTTGCTAGAAAACATGGTAAAGAAAGAGAACCATGGGTTCAAAAACCCATGCCCTTTCCACCTAAACCAACTAAGAAAAAAGATGATGAAGAATTTGAACGCTTTGCTGAAATGCTTAGGCCAGTCTTTTTGCGCACCCGCTTGACTGATATTTTAAAGATGGCCCCTTATGCAAAATACATGAAAGACATCATCACTAATAAAAAATACCTGAAGCTAAAATCTCCACCATGCTTGCTAATTATTCTTTTAAGGATGGAGTACCTAAAAAATTTGGAGATCCAGGAATACCAATTATACCTTGCTCCATAAAAAATTTATGTCAAAACCGCTTTGTGTGATTTAGGAGCTGGTGTTAGTGTTATGCCCTTCTCTTTATATAAAAGACTTGATTTGAATAAACTCATACCTACTAAAATATCTTTGTAAATGGCTGATAAATCAACTGCCATACCTATCGGTATTTGTGAGGATGTGCTCGTTGTTGTTGCAAATGTTACTATCTTAACAGACTTTGTTATACTTGAGATGCCCGAGGACGACAACATGTCGATTATCCTTGGAAGACCCCTTTTGAATACTGCAGGGGTTGTTATTGATTACAATAAAAGCAAGGTTTCTTTTCATATCAATGGTAATGAGCATACGGTGCACTTTCCAAAGAAACAATTTCAAGTGAATGGTATTAATGTTATTGAAAAGTCTCCGACAATCATTATTGGAAGTTTTCAACTCCCTTTACCTACTGCCAAAAGGAATATGATATACTTATTGTTGGGGATATGCACATCCCCGTTGAGGTAACTTAGTGTTTTACGAAAGTTCTTTGGGTTCATCATGCTAATTGAAAATGGTTGTTAATAAGACTTGATCAACCTTATCAATGGATCATTTTTGAGAGGTATGAATTTGATGAATTTAGTAGGCACAACCTTCTGCTCCCACCTTTTGTTTTCTGTTTTTCTTTGTTAAATAAAATAAAATGCCATGTTTATCCTATTTTCTAGATTTTTCGTGCAATAAAAAAGATCCAAAAATAAAAGTGCTCAGAATGCTCTAAAGATTTAATACGCTTTTTTGAACATTTTCTGAATTTCTGGTGCAAATAACATCAGAGAGGGGTGCACCTGGTGACCGCAAGACACCAGGGCGTGCCAGCAACCCCAGGCGTGCCCTGGTGGGTTGTGGCCCCCACGTGGGTCCCCTCACTTATCCCTTTAGCCCATGTCATCTCCTACCTCCAGGAAAAAATTCACCATAGATCTCTCTCTCCCTCCCTCCCTCTCTCTCTCGTGTTCTTACTCTCAAACCCGCTGATTTCGATCTCTTTGCTCGAAGATCCATTTTCGAAACTGTTTTGGGGGATTGCTACTTGGTATGTGACTCCTCCACTGCTCCAATTATTTTTTTGCTTTAGTGGTTTGTATTTTGAATAATTAGCTACTCTTGGTGCTGATGTAGATGAGCTTGCATGTTGAATTCTTAGAGTTCTAAGTAGTTTGAATGCTTGCTATGGCCTCTAGGCATCCATATGAGTAGTTGCTATCAATCTTGTAAAGTTTAGTTGACAAAAAAATTGTGGACTAAATTTTTGAGAATTTTATTTATAGGAATAAGATGAGTCTTTTCAGAAAGTTCTCCTCCAAGAAGAACGTTAAGGGAGTCATTGGGGAATCATCGGACAATGACCTCCATATTCCTAGAATGGCGGAGGTGCGGCCATGTGAATGGCCACATAATGCCTTCATGAATGAGGCCAGGTTCCATCAAGAGTTTGCCCAATTCATGGCAAATGTCGGGCTGACCGACTTCCTTGCAGAAAAGTGTGACTAGCACCACCTCCTCACGAATCCCTTTGTGCAAAGTTTTCATTTTCTGAGTAGGAATAATCCTCCTGAGGTGCGACTTAAATTATATGTTGAACCTCGTCTGATGCCACTCACGGACTTTTGTGACATATGCTTGATTCCCTACGATGGGGAATTAAGAGAGCCTAGACCCGCAGAGTTTGAGGAGTTTTACCTCGCCCTGACAGTGGGTGATTACAGAGGCGTGTCAAAATCCACCGCCACTAGTTTGCAGTTTTCTTCTGTGCACTACTTTGCTTTATTTGTCACGAAGTGTTTAACTGACAGGGAGAAGGTCGGTGCACTCAGTGCTCCCGACCTCACCATTTTACGCCGTGCACTATACGATGATCACACTTTTAGCCAAGGGGCTATTATTGCACATCGTATGCACCTCAACAGAACTAAGTACAAAATTCATGGTGGTATTTATGCCACTCGCCTAGTGAGTCATTTAATGTTCAGATACGCCAACATGATTATCCTTTGTCCTGAGTTTATGTAGATCACCAGGCTATGGAGAATCATCAATTTATGGATGCCACTGATTCATTTCATAACATTCGTTATAACCTGGTTTTCAGTGTGGAAAAGCATGATATTATCTCGTTGCCTGCACCTGCTTTGTTTGATTCTATTGCCAGGGGCGGATTGATACGTCCATTTTGCATCATGTTTACCTACTTCTATTTATAATGTTTTAATGCATAATAATGTTTTTTGGAGTAATTCTAATGCTTTTTCTCTCATAATATGCAAGGTTCACACAAAGAGGGAGAATTCCCGCAGCTGGAAATCTGGACCTGAAAAAGCTACGTCAGGCTACCTATTATGCACAACTCCAAATGAGCTGAAACACCATGAGGAATTTTTATGGAATATATGAAAAATACTGGAGAAAATAACTACCAGAGGGGGCCCACATGGTGAGCACAAGACACCAGGGCGCGCCCTAGTGGGTTGTGCTTAGCCCAGCCCACCTCCGGTGCCCATCTTCTGGTATATAAGTTATTTTGACCTAGAAAAAATAAGGAGAGGACTTTCGGGGCGGAGCGCCGCCGTCTTGAGGCGGAACTTGGGTAGGAGCACTTTTGCCCTCCGGCGGAGCGATTCCACCGGGGAACCCCCCCAGGAAATCATCATCATCATCATCATCATCATCATCACCAACAACTCTCCCATCTTGGGGAGGGAAATCTCCATCAACATCTTCAATAGCACCATCTCCTCTCAAACCCTAGTTCATCTCTTGTGTTCAATTTTTGTACCAGAACTATAGATTGGTACTTGTGGGTGACTAGTAGTGTTGATTACATCTTGTAGTTGATTACTATATGGTTTATTTGGTGGAAGATTATATGTGTAGATCCATTATGCTATTTAATACCCCTCTGATATTGAGCATGATTATCATTTGTGAGTAGTTACCTTTTTTCTTGAGGTCATGGGAGAAATCTTGTTGCAATTAATCATGTGAACTTGATATGTGTTTGATATTTTGATGGTATGTATGTTGTGATTCCCTTAGTGGTGTCATGTGAACGTCGACTACATGACACTTCACCATATTTGGGCCTAAGGGAATGCATTGTGGAGTAGTTATTATATGATGGGTTGCGAGAGTGACAGATGCATAAACCCTAGTTTATGCACTATCCCGCAAGGGACTGATTTGGATCCAAAAGTTTAATGCTATGGTTAGAATTTATTTCTTAATACTTTTCTCGTTTGCGGATGCTTGCGAGGGGGTTAATCATAATTAGAAGGTTCTTTCAAGTAATAACAACACCTAAGCACTGGTCCACCCACATATCAAATTATCAAAGTAGAGAACACAAATCAAACCAACATGATGAAAGGGACTAGATGAAATTCCCGTGTACCCTCAAGAACGCTTTGCTTACTATAAGAGACTGTTTTGGCCTGTCCTTTGCCTCAAAAGGATTGGGATACCTTGCTGCACCTTTGTTACTACTACTCTTACTTGCTCGTTACAAATTATCTTGCTATCAAACTACTCGTTACTTATAATTTCAGTGCTTGCAGAGAATACCTTGTTGAAAACCACTTGTCATTTCCTTCTGCTCCTCGTTGGGTTCGACACTCTTGCTTATTGAAAGGACTACGATTGATCCCCTATACTTGTGGGTCATCAAGGCTCTTTTCTGGCGCCATTGCCGGGGAGTGAAGCACTCTTGGTAAGTGGAAATTGGTAAGCAAAATTATTACTACGTGCTGAAATTTATTGTCACTTGTTACTATGGAAAACAATCCTTTGAGGGGTTTGTTCGGGGTATATTCATCTCGAACGGAACCACAATTAGTCACCCCTCAACCAACTGCACCTACGGAAAATATTGAATATGAAATTCCTTCGGGTATGATAGAACAACTGCTAGCTAATCCTTATGCAGGAGATGGAACCGAACATCCGATATGCACTTGATATACATGGAAGAAATTTGTGGATTGTTTTGAAGGAAATATGCCCCAGAGGCAATAATAAAGTTGTTATTTTATATTTCCTTATATCATGATAAATGTTTATTATTCATGCTAGAATTGTATTAACCGGAAACTTGATACACGTGTGAATACATAGACAGAACACCGTGTCCCTAGTAAGCCTCTACTAGACTAGCTCATTAATCAAAGATGGTTAAGTTTCCTAGCCATAGACATGTGTTATCATTTGATGAACGGGATCACATCATTAGAAGAATAATGTGATGGACAAGACCCATACTTATCTCAGCATGTTGATCGTTCAGTTTTATTGCTATTGCTTTCTTGATGTCATATACATATTCCTTTGACTATGAGATTATGCAACTCCCGGATATCGGAGGAATACCTTGTGTGCTATCAAACGTCACGACATAACTGGATGATCATAAAGATGCTCTATAGGTGATACGTCTCCAACATATCTATAATTTTTTATTGCTCCATGCTATATTATCTACTGTTTTGGACATTATTGGGCTTTATTATACACTTTTATATTATTTTTGGGACTAACCTATTAACCGGAGGCCCAGCCTAGAATTGCTGTTTTTTTGCCTATTTTAGGGTTTCAAAGAAAAGGAATATCAAACGGAGTCCAAACAGAATGAAACCTTCGGGAACGTGATTTTTGGAACGAACAAGATCCAGGAGACTTGGACCCTACGTCAAGCAACCAACAGGGAGGCCACGAGGTAGGGGGGCGTGTCTACCCCCCGAGGCGCGCCTCCACCCTCGTGGGCCCCATGTTGCTCCACCGACGTACTTCTTCCTCCTATATATACCTACGTACCCCCAAACAATCAGATACGAAGCCAAAACCCTAATTCCACCGCCGTAACTTTCTGTATCCACGAGATCCCATCTTGGGGCCTATTCCGGGCATCGATCACAGAGGGCTTCTACATCAACACCATAGCCCTTCCTATGAAATGTGAGTAGTTTACCTCAGACCTTCGGGTCCATAGTTATTAGCTAGATGGCTTCCTCTCTCTTTTTGGATCTCAATACAAAGTTCTCCCCTCTCTTGTGGAGATCTATTCGATGCAATCTTCTTTTGCGGTGTGTTTGTTGAGACCGATGAATTGTGGGTTTATGATCAAGTTTATCTATGAACAATATTTGAATCTTTCTGAATTCTTTTATGTATGATTGGTTATCTTTGCAAGTCTCTTCGAATTATCAGTTTGGTTTGGCCTACTAGATTGATCTTTCTTGCAATGGGAGAAGTGCTTAGCTTTGGGTTCAATCTTGCAGTGTCCTTTCCCGGTGACAGTAGGGGCAGCAAGGCACGTATTGTATTGTTGCCATCGAGGATAACAAGATGGGGTTTTCATCATATTGCATGAGTTTATCCCTCTACATCATGTCATCTTGCTTAAAGCGTTACTCTATTCTCTTAAACTTAATACTCTAGATGCATGCTGGATAGCGGTCGATGTGTGGAGTAATAGTAGTAGATGCAGGCAGGAGTCGGTCTACTTGTCTTGGACGTGATGCCTATATACATGATCATACCTAGACATTCTCATAACTATGCTCAATTCTGTCAATTGCTCAACAATAATTTGTTCACCCACCATAAAATACTTATGCTCTTGAGAGAAGCCACTAGTGAAACCTATGGCCCCCGGGTCTATCTTCATCATATTAATCTTCCAACACTTAGTTATTTTCATTGCCTTTTATTTTACTTTGCATCTTTATCATAAAAATACCAGAAACACTATCTTATCATATCTCACTCTCGTGAGTGACCGTGTAGGGATTGACAACCCCTTATCGCGTTGGTTGTGAGGATTTATTTGTTTTGTGCAGGTGCGAGGGACTCGCGCGTAGCCTCCTACTGGATTGATACCTTGGTTCTCAAAAACTGAGGGAAATACTTACGCTACTTTGCTGCATCACCCTTTCCTCTTCAAGGGAAAACCAATGCAGTGCTCAAGAGGTAGCAAGAAGGATTTCTGGTGCCGTTGCCGGGGAGGTCTACACAAAAGTCAACATACAAAGTACCCATCACAAACCCTTATCTCCCACATTACATTATTTGTCATTTGCCTCTCGTTTTCATCTCCCCCACTTCACCCTTGCCGTTTTATTCGCCCTCTCTCTCTATCCCCCCCTCTCTTTCTCTATTTGCCTCTTTTTGCCCGTTTCTTGTTTGCTTGTGTGTTGGATTGCTTGCTTGTCATGATGGCTCAAAATAACACTAAATTGTGTGACTTTACCAATACCAACAACAATGATTTTATTAGCACTCCGATTGCTCCACTTATTGATGCCGAATCTTGTGAAATTAATGCTGCCTTGCTGAATCTTGTCATGAAAGATCCATTTTCCGGCCTTCCTAGTGCATATGCGGCTATCCATCTAAATAGCTTCGTTGATTTGTGTGATATGCAAAAGAACAAAGATGTGGACAATGATATTGTTAAATTGAAGCTATTTCCTTTTTCGCTAGAGATCGTGCTAAAGCTTGGTTTTCGTCTTTGCCTAAAAACAGTATTGATTCGTGGAATAAGTGCAAAGATGCTTTTATCTCTAAGTATTTTCCTCCCGCTAAGATCATCTCTCTTAGAAACGATATTATGAATTTTAAGCAACTTGATCATGAACATGTTGCAAAAGCTTGGGAGAGGATGAAATTAATGATACGTAATTGCCCTACTCATGGTTTGAATTTGTGGATGATTATACAAATTTTTTATGTCGGATTGAATTTTTCTTCTAGAAATCTTTTAGATTCGGCCGCGGGAGGCACTTTTATGGAAATCACTTTAGGATACGCTACCAAAGTCCTAGATAATATTATGGTTAATTATTCTCAATGGCACACTGAAAGATCTACTAATAAGAAAGTGCATGCGATAGAAGAAATTAATGTTTTGAGTGGAAAGATGGATGAACTTATGAAATTATTTTCTAATAAAAGTGTTTCTTTTGATACTAATGATATGCCTTTGTCTACTTTGATTGAGAATAATAATGAATCTATGGATGTGCATTTTGTTGGTAGGAACAATTTTGGTAACAACGCGTATAGAGGAAACTTTAATCCTAGGCCTTATCCTAGTAATTCCTCTAATAATTATGGTAATTCCTACAACAATTCTTATGGAAATTATAACAATATGCCCTTTGATTTTGAATCTAATATTAAAGAATTTATTACTTCACAAAAGAATTTCAATGCTTTGATTGAAGAAAAATTGCTTAAGATTGATGAGTTGGCTAGGAACGTTGATAGAATTTCTCTTGATGTTGATTCTTTGAAACTTAGATCTATTCCACCTAAGCATGATATCAATGAGTCTCTCAAAGCCATGAGAATTTCCATTGATGAGTGCAAAGAAATAACCTCTAGGATGCGTGCTAAGAAAGATTCCTTTATAAGAGTGTGTTCTTCTAGTTTCCATGATTATAAAGATGAAGATCTAAAAGTTATTGATGTGTCCCCTATTAAATATTTGTTTTGCAATATGAATCTTGATAATGATGGGACTGAATATGATCCACCTTTACCTAGAAGGCGTTCCAAAAATTCGGAGTTTTTAGATCTTGATGCTAAATTTGATAAATGTGGGATTGAAGAGATCAAAACTCTAGATGTTAATGAACCTACTATTTTGGATTTCAAGGAATTTAATTATAATATCTGATCTTTGATAGATTGTATTTCTTTGTTGCAATCCGTGCTAAATTCTCCTCATGCTTATAGCCAAAATAAAGCTTTTACCAAACATATTGTTGATGCTTTGATGCAATCTTATGAAGAAAAACTTGAGTTGGAAGTTTCTATCCCTAGAAAACTTTATGATGAGTGGGAACCTACTATTAAAATTAAAATTAAAGATCATGAATGCTATGCTTTGTGTAACTTGGGTGCTAGTGTTTCCACGATTCCAAAGACTTTGTGTGATTTGTTAGGTTTCCGTGATTTTGATGATTGCTCTCTAAACTTGCACCTTGCGAATTCCACTATTAAGAAACCCATGGGAAGAATTAATGATGTTCTTATTGTTGCAAATAGGAATTATGTGCCCGTAGATTTTATCGTTCTTGACATAGATTGCAATCCTTCATGTCCTATTATTCTTGGTAGACCTTTCCTTAGAACGATTGGTGCAATTATTGATATGAAGGAAGGAAATATTAGATTCCAATTTCCGTTAAGGAAAGGCATGGAACACTTTCCTAGAAAGAAAATTAAATTACCTTATGAATCTATTATGAGATCCACTTATGGATTGCCTACCAAAGATGGCAATACCTAGATCTATCCTTGCTTTTTATGCCTAGCTAGGGGCGTTAAACGATAGCGATTGTTGGGAGGCAACCCAATTTTATTTTTATTCCTTGCTTTTTTCTCCTGTTTAGTAATAAATAATTTATCTAGCCTCTGTTTTTGTTGTGTTTGTTGTGTTTAATTAGTGTTTGTGCCAAGTAGAACCATTGGGAAGACTTGGGGAAAGTCTTGTTAATCTTGCTGTAAAAAACAGAAACTTTAGCGCTCACGAGAACTGCTGCCATTTTTATTTGGAAAGTGATATTTAGTTAATTCTTTTTGAATATTATTAATATATAAATTCCTCATGTCCAGAAATTTCTTTTAGAATTTTTGGGGTTCCAGATCTTGCGCTAGCTACAGATTACTACAGACTGTTCTGTTTTTGATAGATTCTGTTTTTCATGTGTTGTTTGCTTATTTTGATGAATCTATGGCTAGTAAAATAGTTTATAAACCATAGAGAAGTTGGAATACATTAGGTTTAACAGCAATATAAATAAATAATGAGTTCATTACAGTACCTTGAAGTGGTCTTTTGTTTTCTTTCGCTAACGGAGCTCACGAGATTTTCTACTTTAAGTTTTGTGTTGTGAAGTTTTCAAGTTTTGGGTAAAGATTTGATGGATTATGGAACAAGGAGTGGCAAGAGCCTAATCTTGGGGATTCCCATGGCACACCCAATATAATATAAGGACACCAAAAAGCCAAAGCTTGGGGATGCCCCGGAAGGCATCCCCTCTTTCGTCTACTTCCATCGGTAACTTTACTTGGAGCTATATTTTTATTCACCACATGATATGTGTTTTGCTTGGAGCGTCTTGTATGATTTGAGTCTTTTCTTTTTAGTTTACCACATTCATATTTGCTGTACACACCTTTTGATAGAAACACACATGATTCGGAAATTATTAGAATACTCTATGTACTTCACTTATATCTTTTAGAGCACGGTGGTGGATTTGTTTTATAGAAACTATTGATATCTCATGCTTCAATTAGATTATTTTGAGAGTCTTGAATAGCATGATAATTTGCTTAAATAATCCTAATATGCTAGGTATTCAAGATTAGTAAAAACTTTCTTATGAGTGTTTTGAATACTAAGAAAAGTTTGATGCTCGATGATTGTTTTGAGATATGGAGGTAGTGATATTAAAGTTGTGCTAGTTGAGTAGTTGTGAAATTGAGAAATACTTGTGTTGAAGTTTGCAAGCCTCGTAGCATACACATATGGTAAACGTTATGTAACAAAATTGAAACATGAGGTGTTCTTTGATTCCTCCTTATGAGTGGCGGTCGGGGACGAGCGATGGTCTTTTCCTACCAATCTATCCCCCTAGGAGCATGCGCGTAGTGCTTGGTTTTTGATGACTTGTAGATTTTTGCAATAAGTATGTGAGTTCTTTATGACTAATGTTTAGTCCATGGATTATACGCACTCTCACCCTTCCATCATTGCTAGCCTCTTCGGTACCGTGCATTGCCCTTTCTCACATTGAGAGTTGGTGCAAACTTCGCCGATGCATCCAAACCCCGTGATATGATATGCTCTTTCACACATAAACCTCATTATTTCTTCCTCAAAACAGACACCATAGCTACCTATTATGGCATTTCCATAGCCATTCTGAGATATATTGCCATGCAACTTTCCACCATCCCGTCTATCATGACACGTTCATCATTGTCATATTGCTTTGCATGATCATGTAGTTGACATCGTATTTGTGGCAAAGCCACTATTTATAATTTTTCATACATGTCACACTTGATTCATTGCATATCCCGGTACACCGCCGGAGGCATTCATATAGAGTCATACCTTGTTCTAGTATCGAGTTGTAATCATTGAGTTGTAAATAAATAGAAGTATGATGATCATCATTTAATAGAGCATTGTCCCAAAAAAAGAGAAAGGCCAAATAAAAAAGGAAGGCCCAAAAAAAAGAAATGAAAAAGGACAATGCTACTATTTTTTCCCACACTTGTGCTTCAAAGTAGCACCATGATCTTCATGATAGAGAGTCTCTTGTTTTGTCACTTTCATATACTAGTGGGAATTTTTCATTATAGAACTTGTCTTGTATATTCCAACAATGGGCCTCCTCAAGTGCCCTAGGTCTTCGTGAGCAAGCAAGTTGGATGCATACCCACTAGTTTCTTTTGTTGAGATTTCATACATTTATAGCTCTAGTGCATCCGTTGCATGGAAATCCCTACTCCTTGCATTAACATCAATCGATGGGCATCTCCGTAGCTCATTGATTAGCCTCGTTTATGTGAGACTTTCTCCTTTTTGTCTTCTCCACATAACCCCCATCATTATACTCTATTCCACCGATAGTGCTATATCCATGGCTCACGCTCATGTATTGCGTGAAGCTTTATAAAGTTTGAGATTACTAAAGTATGAAACAATTGCTTGGCTTGTCATCGGGGTTGTGCATGATGAGAGCATTCTTGTGTGACGAAAATGGAGCATGACTAAACTATATGATTTTGTACGGATGAACTTTCTTTGGCCATGTTATTTTGAGAAGACATAATTGCTTAGTTAGTATGATTGAAGTATTATCATTTTTATGTCAATATGAACTTTTGTCTTGAATCTTTCGGATCTGAATATTCATGCCACAATTAAGAAGAATTACATTGAAATTATGCCTAGTAGCATTCCACATAAAAAATTCTGTTTTTATCATTTACCTACTCGAGGACGAGCAGGAATTAAGCTTGGGGATGCTTGATACGTCTCCAACGTATCTATAATTTTTGATTGCTCCATGCTATATTATCTACTGTTTTGGACATTATTGGGCTTTATTATACACTTTTATATTATTTTTGGGACTAACTTATTAACTGGAGGCCCAACACAGAATTGCTTTTTTTTGCCTATTTTAGGGTTTCGAAGAAAAGGAATATCAAATGGAGTCCAAATGGAATGAAACCTTCGGGAACATGATTTTCTCACCGAACATGATCCAGGAGACTTGGACCCTATGTCAAGACACAAAGGAGGAGGCCACGAGGTAGAGGGCGCGCCTACCCCCAGGCGCGCCCTCCACCCTCGTGGGCCCCATGTTGCTCCACCGACGTACTTCTTCCTCCTATATATACCTACGTACCCCCAAATGATCAGTTACGGAGCCAAAACCCTAATTCCACCGCCGTAACTTTCTGTATCCACGAGATCCCATCTTGGGGCCTGTTCCGGAGCTCCGCCGGAGGGGGCATCGATCATGGAGGGCTTCGGGTCCATAGTTATTAGCTAGATGGCTTCTTCTCTCTTTTTGGATCTCAATACAAAGTTCTCCCCCTCTCTTGTGGAGATCTATTCGATGTAATCTTATTTTGCGGTGTGTTTGTTGAGACCGATGAATTGTGGGTTTATGATCAAGTTTATCTATGAACAATTTGAATCTTCTCTGAATTCTTTTATGTATGATTGGTTATCTTTGCAAGTCTCTTCGAATTATCAGTTTGGTTTGGCCTACTAGATTGATCTTTCTTGCAATGGGAGAAGTGCTTAGCTTTGGGTTCAATCTTGCGGTGTCCTTTCCCAGTGACAGTACGGGCAGCAAGGCACGTATTGTATTGTTGCCATCGAGGATAACAAGATGGGGTTTTCATCATATTGCATGAGTTTATCCCTCTACATCATGTCATCTTGCTTAAAGCATTACTCTGTTCTCTTGAACTTAATACTCTAGATGCATGCTGGATAGCGGTTGATGTGTGGAGTAATAGTAGTAGATGCAGGCAGGAGTCGGTCTACTTGTCTTGGACGTGATGCCTATATACATGATCATACCTAGATATTCTCATAACTATGCTCAATTCTGTCAATTGCTCAACAGTAATTTGTTCACCCACCGTAAAATACTTATGCTCTTGAGAGAAGCCACTAGTGAAACCTATGGCCCTCGGGTCTATCTTCATCATATTAATCTTCCAACACTTAGTTATTTTCATTGCCTTTTATATTACTTTGCATCTTTATCATAAAAATACCAAAAATATTATCTTATTGTATCTATCAGATCTCACTCTCGTAAGTGACCGTGTAGGGATTGACAACCCCATATCACGTTGGTTGCGAGGATTTATTTGTTTTGTGCAGGTGCGAGGGACTCGCGCGTAGCCTCCTACTGGATTGATACCTTGGTTATCAAAAACCGAGGGAAATACTTACGCTACTTTGCTGCATCACCCTTTCCTCTTCAAGGGAAAACCAACACAGTGCTCAAGAGGTAGCAATAGGTATCTCCGAAGGTGTTTGTTGGGTTGGCATAGATCGATATTAGGATTTTTCACTCTGAGTATCGGAGAGGTATCTCTAGGCCCTCTCGGTAATGCACATCATAACAAGCCTTGCAAGCAATGTGACTAATGAGTTAGTTGTGGGATAATGCATTACAAAATGAGTAAAGAGACTTGCCAGTAACGATATTGAACTAGGTATGGACATACCGACGACCGAATCTCGGGCAAGTAACATACCTATGACAAAGGGAATAACATATGTTATCATTACGGTATGACCGATAAAGATCTTTGTAGAATATGTGGGAACCAATATGAGCATCCAGGTTCCGCTGTTGGTTATTGACCGGAGAGGTGTCTGGGTCATGTCAACATAGTTCTCAAACCCATAGGGTCCGCACGCTTAACGTTCGATGACGATTTTGTATTATATGAGTTATGTGATTTGGTGACCGAATGTTGTTCGGAGTCCCGGATGAGATCACAGACATGACGAGGAGTCTCGAAATGGCCGAGAGGTAAAGATTCATATATTGGACGATGATATTCGGACACCGGAAGTGTTCCGGGGGTACCGGGTGCATATCGGGTCACCGGAAGGGGTTCCGGGCATCCCCCCCGGCAACTACATGTGCCTTAATGGGCCAAGATGGGGACGGACCAGCCCCTAAGTGGCTGGTGGGCCCCTCCCATATGGGCTGGCCAAATTGGAGTATAAAAGGGGAAGGAGGAAAGGAAAAAGGGAATAGGATCCCCTTCCCCCTCTTCCCTTCCTACTCCGAATAGGAATATTAAACGGGGGAGGCCAAATTGGGAGGCGCCCAAGTAGGATTCCTCCTACTTGGGGCGCCCCCTTGGCTGCCTCTCCTCCCCTCCAACCTATATATATGAAGGGG
>NC_057812.1:453657407-453670856 GCF_018294505.1 Triticum aestivum | reverse complement strand
TTGTTAGCCGTGTGCGGCGCCCCGCTCCATAGCTTACGCCTCCGGTCATATCTTCGTAGTGCTTAGGCAAAGCCCTGCGCGGATCACTTCACCATCACCATTACCACACCGTCGTGCTGGCGGAACTCTCCCTCGACACTTTGCTGGATCAAGAGTTTGAGGGACGTCATCGAGCTGAACGTGTGCAGAACTCGGAGGTGCCGTATGTTCTGTGCTTGATCGGTCGGAATGAGAAGAAGTTCGACTACATCAACTGTGTTAACAAATGATCCCGCTTTCGGTCTACGAGGGTATGTGGACACACTCTCCCCCTCTCATTTCTATGCATCTCCTAGATAGATCTTGCGTGTGCGTAGGATTTTTTTTGAAATTGCATGCTACGTTTCCCAACAGTGGTATCAGAGCCAGGTCTATGCGTAGATGATATGCACGAGTAGAACACAAAGAGTTGTGGGCGGTGATCATCATACTGCTTACCACAAATGTCTTATTTTGATTCAGCGGCATTTTTGGATGAAGCGGCCCGGACCAACCTTACATGACCACGTTCATGAGACCGGTTCGACAGACAGACATGCAACTAGTTTTGCATAAAGGTGGCTAGCGGGTGTCTGTTTCTCCAACTTTAGTTGAATCGAATTTGACTGTGGCCGATCCTTGTTGAAGGTTAAAACAACAAACTTGATAAATCACTGTTGTGGTTTTGATGCGTAGGTAAGAACGGTTCTTGCTAGAAGCCCGTAGCAGCCACATAAAACTTGCAACGACAAAGTAGAGGACATCTAACTTGTTTTTGTAGGGCATGTTGTGATGAGATATGGTCAAGACATGATGTGATATACGTTATTGTATGAGATGATCATGTTTTGTAAAAGTTATCAACAACTGGTAGGAGCCTTATGGTTGTCGCTTTATTGTATGAAATGCAATCGCCATGTAATTGCTTTACTTTATCACTATGCGTTAGCGATAGTTGTAGAAGCAATAGTTGGTGAGACGACCGCGATGCTACGATGGAGATCAAGGTGTCAAGCCGGTGACGATGAAGATCATGACGGTGCTTTGGAGATGGAGATCAAAGGCACAAGATGATGATGGCCATATCATGTCACATATTTTGATTGCATGTGATGTTTATATTTTATGCATCTTATTTTGCTTAGTACGGCGGTAGCATTATAAGATGATCCCTCACTAAAATTTCAAGGTATAAGTGTTCTCCCTGAGTATGCACCGTTGCGACAGTTCGTCATGCCGAGGCACCACGTGATGATCGGGTGTGATAAGCTCTATGTTCACATACAACGGGTGCAAGACAATTTTGCACGTGCGGAATACTCGGGTTAAACTTGACGAGCCTAGCATGTACCAACATGGACTTGGGACACTAGAGACCGAAAGGTCGAATGTGAATCATATAGTGGATATGATCAACATAGAGATGTTCACCATTGAAGACTACTCCATCTCACGTGATGATCGGACATGGTTTTATTTGATTTGGATCACGTAATCATTTAGATGACTCGAGGGATTTCTATCTAAGTGGGAGTTCTTAAGTAATATGTTAATTGAACTTAATTCATCATGAACTTAGTCATGATAGTATTTGCATATCTATGTTGTAGATCAATAGCTCGCGTTGTAGCTCCCCTATGTTTTTGATATGTTCCTGGAGAAAACTAAGTTGAAAGGATAGTAGCAATGATGCGGACTGGGTCCATGATCTAAGGATTATCCTTGTTGCTGCATAGAAGAATAATGTCCTTGATGCACCACTAGGTGACAGGCCTATTGCAGGAGCAGATGCAGACGTTATGGACGTTTGACAAAGCTCGGTATGATGACTACTTGATAGTTTAGTGCACCATGCTTTACGGCTTAGAACCGGGACTTCAAAAAGTTTTGAACGCCACTGAGCATATAAGATGTTCCAAGAGTTGAAGTTGGTATTTCAGACTCATGCCCATGTCGAGAGGTATGAGACATTGAGACCTATGACAAGTACTTTGCCTACAAGATGGACGAGAATGGCTCAGCCAGTGAGCATGTACTCAGAATGTCTGGGTAGTACAATCACTTGAATCAAGTGGAGTTAATCTTCCAGATAAGATAGTGATTGACAGAGTTCTCTAGTCACTATCACCAAGCTACTAGAACTTCGTGATGAACTATAATATGCAAGGGATGACGAAAATGATTCCCGAGCTCTTTGCGATGCTAAAATCAGCGAAGGTGGAAATCAAGAAAAGGCATCAAGTGTTGATGGTTGACAAGACCACTAGTTTCAAGAAAAGGGGCAAAGGAAAAGAAAGGGAACTTCAAGAAGAATGACAAGCAAGTTGCCACTCCCATGAAGAAGCCCAAAGCTAGACCCAAGCCTAAAACTGAGTGCGCTTCTACTGCAAAGGAAATGGTCACTGGAAATGGAACTACCCTAGATACTTGGTGGATAAGAAGGATGGCAAAGTGAACAAAGGTATATTTGATATACATGTTATTGATGTGTACTTTACTATTGTTTATAGCAACCCCTCGGTATTTGTTACTGGTTCAGTTGCTAAGAGTAGTAACTCGAAATGGGAGTTGCAAGATAAACAAAGACTAGTTAAGGACGAGGTGCCAATGTGTGTTGGAAGTAATTTAAATGTTGATACGATCACCATCGCGCACTCCCTCTATCTTCGGGATTAGTGTTGAACCTAAATAAATGTTATTGGTGTTTGTGTTGAGCATGAATATGATTAGATCATGTTTATTGCAATACGGTTATTCATTTAAGTCAGAGAATAATTGTTGTTCTGTTTACATGAATAAAACCTTCTATGGTCATACACCCAATGTGAATGGTTTATTGAATCTCGATCATAGTGATACACATATTCATAATATTGATGCCAAAAGATGCAAAGTTGATAATGATAGTGCAACATATTTGTCGCACTTCCGTTTAGGTCATATTGGTGTAAAGTGCATGAAGAAACTCCATGCAGATGGGCTTTTGGAATCACTTGATTATGAATCATTTGATACTTGCGAACCATGCCTCATGGGAAAGATGACTAAAACTCCGTTCTCCGGAACAATGGAGTGGGCCAATGACTTATTGGAAATAATACATACCGATGTATGTGGTCCAAAGATTGTTGAGGCATGTGGCGGGTATCGTCATTTTCTGACCTTCACAGATGATTTGAGCAGATATGGGTATATCTACTTGATGAAACACAAGTCTGAAACATTTGAAAAAGTTCAAAGAATTTCAGAGTGAAGTGGAGAATCATTGTAACAAAAAAATAAAGTTTCAACGATCTGATCGCGGAGGCAAATATTTGAGGTACGAGTTTGGCCTTCATTTAAAACAACATGGAATAGTTTCACAACTCACGCCACCTGGAACACCACATCGTAATGGTGTGTCCGAACATTGTAAACGTACTTTATTAGATAATGGTGCAATCTATGATGTCTCTTACAAATTTACCACTATCATTTTGGGGTTATGCATTAGAGATAGCTGCATTCACGTTAAATAGGGCACCGTCTAAATCCATTGAGATGACACCGTATGAACTATGGTTTGGCAAGAAACCAAAGATGCCGTTTCTTAAAGTTTGGGGTTGCGATGCTTATGTGAAAATGTTTCAAATGGATAAGCTCGAACCCAAATCGGAGAAGTGCATCTTCATAGGATACCCAAAAGAAACTACTGGGTACACTTTCTACCACAGATCCGAAGGCAAGATTTTTGTTGCTAAGAATGGATCCTTTCTAGAGAAGGAGTTTCTCTCGAAAGAAGTGAGTGGGAGGAAAGTAGAACTTGATGAGATAATTGTACCTTCTCTCAAATTGGAAAGTAGCTCATCCCAGAAATCAGTTCCAGTGATGCCTACACAAACTAGAGAGGAAGCTAATGATAATGATCATGAAACTTTAGATCAAGCTACTACCGAACCTCGTAGGTCAACCAGAGCATGTTCGGCACCAGAGTGGTACGGTAATCCTATTTTGGAAGTCATGTTACTAGACCATGATGAACCTACGAACTATGAGGAAGTGATGATGAGCCCAGATTCTGATAAATGGCTTGAGGCCATGAAATGTGAGATAGGATCCATGTATGAGAACAATGTGTAGACTTTGGTGGACTTGCCCGATGATCGGCAAGCCATTGAGAATAAATGGATCTTGAAGAGGAAGATAGACGCTGATGATAGTGTTACTATCTACAAAGCTTGACTTGTCACAAAAATGTTTTTGGCAAGTTCGAGGTGTTGACTACGATGAGATTTTCTCACTCATAGCGATGCTTAAGTCTGTCTCAATCATGTTAGCAATTGCCGCATTTTATGAAATCTGGCAAATGGATGTCAAAACTGCATTCCTTAATGGATATCTTAAAGAAGAGTTGTATATGATGCAACCAGAAGGTTTTGTCGATCCTAAAGTTGCTAACAAAGTGTGCAAGCTCCAATGATTCATTTATGGACTGGTGCAAGCATCTCGGAGTTGGAATATACACTTTGATGAGGTGATCAAAGCATATGGTTTTATACAGACTTTTAGAGAAGCCTGTATTTACAAGAAAGTGAGTGGGAGCACTATAGATTTTCTGATAAGTATATGTGAATGGCATATTGTTGATCAAAAATGATGTAGAATTTTCTAGAAAGCATAAAGGAGTGTTTGAAAGGAGTTTTTCAAAGAAAGACGTCGGTGAAGCTACTTACATATTGGGCATCAAGATCTATAAAGATAGATCAAGATGCTTGATAAAACTTTCAATGAGTACATACCTTGATAAGATTTTTGAAGAATTTCAAAATGGATCAGTCAAAGAAAGGTTCTTGCCTGTGTTGCAAGGTGTGAAGTTGAGTAAGACTCAAAGCCCAACCACGGCAGAAGATAGAGAGAGAATGAAAGTCATTCCCTATGCCTCAGCCGTAGGTAATATAAAATATGCCTTGCTGTGTACCTTGCCATGAGTTTGGCAAGGGGTACAATAGTGATCTAGGAGTAGATCACTAGAGAGCGGTCAAAATTATCCTTAGAGGACTAAGGAAATGTTTCTCTGTTATGGAGGTGATAAAGAGTTTGTCATAAAGGGTGACGTCAATTAAAGCTTTAACACTGATCCAGATTACTCAGAGTCTCAATCTAGATACATATTGAAAGTGGGAGCAATTAGCTAGAGTAGCTCCATGCAGAGCATTGTAGACCTAGAAATTTTCAAAATACATATGGATCTGAATGTGGCAGACCCGTTGACTAAACTTCTCTCACAAGAAAAACATGATCACACCTTAGTACTCTTTGGGTGTTAATCACATAGCGATGTGAACTAGGTTATTGGCTCTAGTAAACCCTTTGGGTGTTGGTCACATGGAGATGTGAACTATGGGTGTTAATCACATAAAGATGTGAACTATTGGTGTTAAATCACATGGCGATGTGAACTAGATTATTGACTAGTGCAAGTGGGAGACTGAAGGAAATATGCCCTAGAGGCAATAATAAAGTTGTTATTTTATATTTCCTTATATCATGATAAATGTTTATTATTCATGCTAGAATTGTATTAACCGGAAACTTGATACATGTGTGAATACATAGACAGAACACCGTGTCCCTAGTAAGCCTCTACTAGACTAGCTCATTAATCAAAGATGCTTAAGTTTCCTAGCCATAGACATGTGTTGTCATTTGATGAACAGGATCACATCATTAAAAGAATGATGTGATGGACAAGACCCATCCGTTAGCTCAACATGTTGATCGTTCAGTTTTATTCGGCAGTTACGATCAAATGGATCAGTCTGATCCATATAATCAAGATCCCAGTAGAATAATTCTACTGCTCCATGATGACCACAAGCTGTTGTAAATAGAAGCCGGACACGATCAGAAGCCCTTAGGTCCACCTGAAACTTCTTTTTATGCTCTTCTACACTTGCAGCCATGAGTAATTTCTTGTTGAAAAACTTAATGCTCACGGACAATAGTGCCCTCACATTCAACATGAAGATTTTGTCAAAGCTAGTGCTTGCACTGTTGGATGAATATCGTTCCAGTGTTATTGTCTTCAAACGGATGTCATGAGATTTGAGAAAATCCCCATGCTTCATCAACCATCAATTGGTTATACCTTTTTCTCCATGTGTTTTTGCCTAAATAGAGATGAAGGTTGAAAGCAGTTAATGTCTAAAAAAGATTATGTTGAAAGAGTGATTGTTGAATGATTAATTATAGTACATTATATATGGGCTTTCAATGTGCGTGAAATCATCACCTTTATATAAAAATTCTCCAGACATGGAAAGCATTGCAGCAAGCAATAATGACATAGAGATCAAAACACCACATACAGATATATAAGGTCTTGGCAGAATCCACCACCACTGATAGGATGGATAAGCGCTTCATTGAGCATAGAACATAATATTAGCACTAAAAGTGTACTCCAAGATGATACTTAACTTATGCGCACAAATGAAAAATGCAAATTACAAAAGTATACATGAATAATATATATAGTACCTCAATAGGTGTGGAGGCAAACACCATCTCGAACCATTTAAACGGATCACGAATTGCACCCAAGGTCTCTAGTTTAGGTGTTGAGACCACAATTATTTGCTTAGGTCTATAACAACAATCAAGGACCAACCTTTGAAGTGAAGAGGCATCTTCGATGACGAGCTCCTGTCCTTCAAAAGTAATTCCAATGCTTACAAGGTGAGGCGACTTTATTTTGAGAGAAGGGATATCGATTCCTGCTCCAAAAACAAGCACCAAACGCTCCAGTGTAGGGCGACTGGAGTGGATGATGCTGTGCAGTGAGGCCTCCGATAGATGAACCAACACAAGCACAAGTTTTTTCAGCAGTGGTAGTCGAAGCATTTGTACCAGATTGTCTGCTAGATGGCACCGAGTCAAGGTGGCGGTGTGGAGAGAGGAGGAAAACCATGAGATGGGCATCGATGGTGAGGGCACAAATGCAGCTATTGGTGGTAACCTATCGCTGTAGTAATGGTAGAAGTCAAGCTGCTAGAGTTTATCGAATTGACGGGATGTCAGCCAAGCGGCCACCGTGCAGGGTATGTCCAGCAGATAGCATGCCGGGATGCAGATGTGTTGAACAGAGCCCTCGTGGGAGGAGATGATGGCTCTGGGGAGTTCAGAATCCTCATCGACAGATAGCTGACGATAGTCGAGATTAAGAGGGGTGGTGTGCCAGAGAGTGCACCACCGAGATGCGAGGACTTGTGTGCTGCAGCCATCCTTGGTGGGGAGAAGGGAGATGATCTCCCCAAGGATGTCGTCCGGGAGATCGCTGGTGCGGTCCGCCGGAGATTCTACTGGTTCCTCAGGTCCAGGGGGCGCTTCTGGGCGCATAGCCAGGTCCAAGATCTACATCCGGCGGTGGCGCTGGATGGAGCCTCATCTGTGTACATACCAATCTGAAAGAAAAAATGGCATAAACATACATGTAGGACATTCAAAATCAATTCTCAAGATCTTGAAGAAAAAAGGCACAAACATATATGTAGGACATTCAAAATCAATTCTCAAGATCTGGCCATGAATTATTAGCACGCAAGCTAACCCTAATAGGATTATTAGCAAAAATCATTTGTACAAACAAACAATTAATAACTAACTCTATACAGACAACATTCAAACAATCAATACACCCCGTGCATCTAACGAATCTTAATTGCTCTGATTTCATGGACTGAGAGAACATAACCATAGGATTTGTATTCCAGAAAAATTATAGAGGGGGGGAGTAACCAGGGAAAACACGTGATATGTTTGCTGCACAAATGAGTATATAGATGACTAACTGGTTTTCGTCAGAGTCGCAGTCGTTGCCGGAGTTGTTATTGACCTCTGGCTCTGGCTAGGGGGGGGCACGACGGTGCTGACGAAGTCAAGGTCGTGCTGCTGCCCGCGCGAGACCTCATCGGCAGCAACGACAACCTCTGTGTCCAGCTTCACGTGTTGCGCGGGTGCTTCACCAGCCCCGGCGTCGCCACTCCCTCCGATGGTGCACTTCGGCGGCATCCTCATAGACTCCAGAGTCTAGACGTTGGCAACCACTGTGGACCGGGGGTGCGGCCACCAATTATGGCCGGCGGCTCAGGCGCGCAATTAATACGGACCAGTGGGAGCGAGGCATGCTACGGTCAAAAGCTATCTCACCTCCCGGTGAGCCTGCATGGGCGGACTTCTGCCATAACTACCATCATTTCACACAGCTACCTGCATGCCTCCTGTCAATACGCACACCTACACGCACGCCTCCCATTATGCCTACGCGGTGGTCCGCTCGCATGCGCCCCGTCAACTTATGCCTGCTCGCACGGCACACGGGGCGTGTGGCAGCACATATATGTTTTGGTTTATTGATGATTCATTATGCCGCTTTACTTCTTAATTGAAGCATGGCACGGTCTAACACACATGGCCCGAATAAATAATCGGTATGAGATATTGGTTGCCATTTTTTAATAATCTCCCGTTTGTAAGAAGATTATATCAAAACGGGTCTCATTGACGAAAAAATACAATATCACAGTCTACTGGTGTCCATATATGATAAGTTTCATGAATTCCAACTAAGTTTTGGATTTACTGAATTTAAAAAATATATATTCTCAATATTTTGAAATCTCTTGACAGGGAAACATGCACCCAGGAACACATATGATTTTGCAACCCATTTTGGTGCACATGTAGCTCAAATTTGATTTTTGCACATTAAATCCCTAGGAAATCAATGAATGTATAAAAATGGTTGAATAATGTCTGTTTAAAAAAAATTAACAAGACACTCCGCCTTTCGTCACATGTTCACTACAGAAAAAGTTTGACATGCCTCAGAGTGGCTATGGTGGTGCGGGATGTGTGTGTCTATGTGTGTGTGTGTGGGGGGGGAGGGGTCCAGCAGTACACTATGTGTCGTGAACCTCCGTGTGGGATTATTGATCATTTTGTGAGTCATATACGCCACATCAAAGTCATGAATTGGTTATTTAAAGAATTACACTACCCTTTCATACATAATGTTCGGGCCACATGCATGCATTGGTGGTCCTCTCGAATGCTCTCCCTCGTGTGGTTATCAACGACGTGCCCATTCGTTAGCTCGGAAAGGTTTTCAGTTTCCGCCGAGAACAAGAGACATTTGACTAAAAGGTGGATTCATCTTGGCATTTTTGTGGTGTGGATCATGATGGGATTCCATATCAAAGTTCGAGCACGTGCGTACACACTCCCACCGGCTTGAAGTGAGGGGGCTACACGCATCGTGGTGTAGTGCGTTTCCGGTTTGCGAAGCATGTGTCATGTCAAAGTTGTGCATTGGGTATTCAAACATCACATAACACATGGGTGCATGCACGCGGTGGTTTTGTCCTATGACATCACTCGCGTGTGCCTCTCTCTATGGGCCCATGAGGTCGTCATCGACCAGTTGGACGTACAACGAGAGAGATGTTTATTTGACCAACAAGGATGGTTCTTTTTTGGTTCGTGTTATGTATATTTATGGTATAGGAGTATGTACATGTCAAAGAGGGTGTTACGTATAGGCGGTGGTTGCCCTATATATAGGAACTCACTCGCGTGTGGTGCTTCCATCCGTGGGCATGTGAGGTTGTCCTCCATCACTTTGACACAATGAGAGAGAGGTTGATTTAATCATCAAGGAATGATTCTTTTTTGGTTTGTGATATATAGTAGAAGTACATATATACCACGCGTCGAATGGGGGCGTACATATAGGACATACCTCGCGCTCTCTGTGGGGACTTTTTGGTTTCCTATATACGTGGTGCCACATCAAAGTTGTGCATTGCGTATTCAAACATCACACAAACAACTCTTTGGGCCACATGCAGATGGTGGTACATAGTGCTATATAGGATGATCACTCGCGTGCGACGCACGCTTTGCTTCTATGTTGGGCCCGCGAGTTCATTGTCCATCACCTTGACCAAGCGAGAGAGAGGTACACGTTTGATGGACAGGGATGATTAATTCTTTTAGGGCTGTGTTGCTAGGTGTATACATAGTACATGTCGAGGGGGTGACCAGCTTGGTCCATCACTTTCACCGACAGCGCGACAGAGGTTAACTAATTTGACTTAGGAGGGGATTAATTTTTTGTTTTGTCTTGATATAGATCATGATGTGAGATTACATATATATAATAACGCATCTGTACACATGAATCCATCCCGCTGGATCGAAGGGGGGGGGGAGCACACGAAACGTCATGAACGACCTCTCTGTTTGGGGACCTCTACGATTTTCAACGCATGCACCACATCAATGTTGTGCATTGGGTCTGGTATTCAATACATATGCATGCATCACACACCCCTCCATAAATATGTTCGGGACACATGCATGCAATAATGATTGTCTTTGGACACACTCTCACTCGCTTGGTTATGGGCGGCAAGCCTATATATATTTGTGGGCTTGCGTGGACGTCCATCATTTCGACCAACGATGAGAAAGGTTACCAGGGTGGATATATTCTTCTTCTTTCCTTTGAGTTACCATATAGTAGGTCGACACCCATTCCAAGCCTAATTAAGTTTGAGCGCACGCTACGCGTCATGAACCCTCGCCTCAGTGTGGGGATTTTACGGTTCCAAAGCATGGTGCCAGATCAAATTTGCGCATTGGGTATTCAAACACCACACACACCACTTCCATATACATACTTGGGCCACATGCACAGAGTGGGTTTGTCTTCATACAATACTCCCTCGCGATGTTACCTGTGACAAGCTAGCCCATTTTGCGAGGCCGTTGTCGGTGTCAAAACCGACAGATCTCAGGTAGGGGGTCCCGAACTATGCGTCTAAGGATCGATGGTAACATGAGGCAGGGGACACGATGTTTACCCAGGTTCGGACCCTCTTAACGGAGGTAATACCCTACTTCCTGCTTGATTGACTTTGATAAGTATAGGGGTTACAAGAGTTGATCTACCTCGAGATCATAATGTCTAAACCCTATATGTCTAGCATGTATGATTATGATTGCCTCTACGGACTAAACCCCCTAGTTTATATAGACACCGGAGGGGACTAGGGTTGTACAGAGTCGGTTTACAGAGAAAGGAATGTTCATATCTGAACACCAAGCTTACCTTCCACGCCAAGGAGAGTCCCATTCAGACACGGGGGGAAGCCTTCTATCTTGTATCTTCATGGCCAACCATTCCAGCCCACATCACATAGACCGGACGCCCGGGGACCCCCTAATCCGGGACTCCCTCAGTAGCTCCTGAACCAGGCTTCAATGACGATGTGTCCGGCGCGCAGATTGTCTTCGGCATTGCAAGGCGGGTTCCTCCTCCGAATACTCCAAAGTAGTTGATCAAAAGAACTATATTCGGCTCTGTACAATAGTTACAACCCTGAACCGCGATGGCAAAATACTTAAACAAAAATAGGTTATGTCTTCTGACAACTTTTTCGGCGAGGCATTGAGTCCCGGCTTTATTATTATTTCGAACCATTTTTTCAGCCTCCTGCTTTGCGTTTCGAGATGCAACTCCCAGTGGCACGTCTTGTCAAAGCAGAGATCGTGTCCCCTTATTGTGGGATTTTCATTAATGAGGGCTTGGGTAATCCAACCGTGCCATCCGCTCAACCCCTTGGGAATAGGAAAATTTTAAGGCTTGTGCGAGCTCGTTTGATATTCGTTGCCTTTATAAAGGGATAAGAACCCATCTTTTACCCCACGCCTTCTCCTTCCTCAGCCCTCCCATCGTTGAGCTCTAGCGCCCAAGTCTCAATCTTTCTCCATTGCCACCATGTTTTCCGACCATGTCCGGATCCGGATCTCAAGGCAAGTGGGTGGCCTCTTCCGTGATGAAGAAGGATATCCAGGGACTTCGGGAGGCGAGGTACTTAACCACGGAAATCACACACAGGCTTCCGCCAAAGGGGCAAGTCATCCCTACTCCAGAGCCTGGCGAGAGGGTCGTGTTCATCCCCCACTTCCTCCGCGGGTTAGGGTTTCCCCTTCACCCTTTTGTTCGCGGCCTCATGTTCTACTATGGGCTGGATTTTCACGATCTAGCCCCGAACTCCTTCCTCCGTATCTCGGCGTTCATCGTCATGTGTGAGGCATTTCTCCGCATACCCCCACACTTCAGTCTGTGGCTCAAGATTTTCAACGTGAAGCCGAAGGTGGTCGACGGGGAGAACGCAGATTGCGGCAGGGCCATGGTGAGCAAGTTTCCTCATGCTATCTGGCCTAAAGGAGCCTTTGTGGATACTGTCAAGACATGGCAGCAGGAGTGGTTCTATATCACCGAACCCCGCGGCACCAAGTGGGCGGCCACTCCCGCATTTAGATCCGGACCCCCTCTACGACTCGCGTCATGGACCAACAAGGGTCCAGAATGGGGATCAACCGATGAGGTGCTGATGCTGCAAAAGCGCATCAAAAGTATCATAGAAAATAACACCCGCCTCACCGACGTGATTCAGGTGATGCTCATCCGCTGGACCCTTCCCTGCCAGCGACGGCCTCTCCGTCTGCGGGAGTTTAATCCGAAAGGGCAGCGAACTCTGCAACAATTCTTTGGCACGACGCACAAACAGATCTGGAAATTGCTCTTTAAATCTCAAAAGTCATGTCCGGAGACATCCGAAGACGTTGGTCTTGACTGCAACCATCCAGCCTCCCCGATAAGGGCCAAGCCTCGGCCTATAACTTGGTTTGTTAATTCAAGGGGATACACTAACCCTTACATCCTTTAAAGAGGTCTGGACAAAGAAGGCGGAGCAGATCAGGTGTTCGGCCCCCCTTCCTGAAGGCTCAGCCGATCCTCTCCTAATGAGGATGCTGGTCCTGGCACCATACTAGGTGCCAGTAAAGAAGGATAGAAGAAGAACAAGGAGGCCAAAAGTGCCCCCCACCATGAAGGTACCTCAGACGCTATGTCCGGAGGGACCGATGCTCCCTCCTCTCACGAGGGAGATGAAAATGAGGACGAGGAGGAGGACGAAGAAGATAACCCTCCTCTCGAAGGAAAAAAGAGGGCGGCCTCCGAAGACCCGTAGGTGAGGGCGTCTAAGAGGGGAAAATTATCCCTTTCGGATGACTCGGATTTGGGCACCAAGGATATCCCCAAGCCCTGCCCCCGGACCAAGCCCCTTGCCAAATCGTAAGTGCCTGAGGACGCTTTACATACATCCACTCCTTTATGAATTGTGAGAATAATATTAAGTCATGTGTTTCGGTCTGGCCCGTGATCTCCCTCAACAATCCTCCTCGTCAGGGGATTTGCCACCGGAGATGATGGAGAGCGAGACGCCTCCGCAAGTTTCCTCGCCCCCTAGGGCGGATGACGTCGAGGTGTCATCCCAGAGGATTTCTCTGGATCGTCGAGAGGTGCAGGGGACCATCAATACG
>NC_057812.1:453655490-453657214 GCF_018294505.1 Triticum aestivum | reverse complement strand
CCCTGGATTGTTCGGCCCCCAGCCGAATACCGCTCCAGAGGTGGATCCGGAGTTGAGTGAGCGGCCCCCTGGAAGGGAGGGGGAGAGCCTATTCTTGCGGTGACCTTCATGAATCCGGAGGCGCCAGACATGTTGAGGGACGAACTGCGGAGTGCATCCATCTTGGAGGAGCACCGTACCTTGATGGGTACGGTGGCTAAGAAGATTCAATCCGCTAAAAGTGGGCTGAATGAAGCTTTTACGAGCCTGCTAACAGGCTTCGAGGTATGCGATGTAATGTCTTTAGCCACTTTCCATATGGAAAATATGCCTGTATATAGATAGTAGCCCCTGAGATTCTGGTCGGCCTATGAAGAAGGGCGAACAGAGGATCTATATATATCTGCAGTTACTAACATACTTATTTGGCTAAAAAACATGCTTCACTTTTAGCGGCAACTGAAGGAAATATGCCCTAGAGGCAATAATAAAGTTATTATTTATTTCCTTATATCATGATAAATGTTTATTATTCATGCTAGAATTGTATTAAGCGGAAACATGATACATGTGTGAATACATAGACAAATAGAGTGTCACTAGTATGCCTCTACTTGACTAGCTTGTTGATCAAAGATGGTTATGTTTCCTAGCCATAGACATGAGTTGTCATTTGATTAACATGATCACATCATTAGGAGAATGATGTGATTGACTTGACCCATTCCGTTAGCTTAGCACTTGATCGTTTAGTATGTTGCTGTTGCTTCCTTCATGACTTATACATGTTCCTATGACTATGAGATTATGCAACTCCTGTTTAACGGAGGAACACTTTGTGTGCTACCAAACGTCACAACGTAACTGGGTGATTATAAATGTGCTCTACAGGTGTCTCCGAAGGTACTTGTTGAGTTGGTGTATTTCGAGATTATGATTTGTCACTCCGATTGTCGGAGAGGTATCACTGGGCCCACTTGGCAATACACATCACTATAAGCCTTGCAAGCATTGTAACTAATGAGTTAGTTACGGGATGATGTATTACGGAACGAGTAAAGAGACTTGCCGATAACGAGATTGAACTAGGTATTGAGATACCGACGATCGAATCTTGGGCAAGTAACATACCGATGAGAAAGGGAGCAACGTATGTTGTTATGCGGTTTGACTAATAAATATCTTTGTAGAATATGTAGGAGCCAATATGAGCATCCAGGTTCCGCTATTGGTTTTTGACCGGAGACGTGTCTCGGTCATGTCTACATTGTTCACGAACCCGAGGGTCCTCACGCTTAAAGTTCGGTGACGATCGGTATTATGAGTCTTCGTGTTTTGATGTACCGAAGGTAGTCCGGAGTCCTAGATGAGATCACGGACATGACGAGGAGTCTCTAAATGGTCGAGACATAAAGATTGATATATTGGACGGCTATATTCGGACACCGGAAGTGTTCCAGATGGTTTCGAAGAAAACCAGAGTGCCGGAGGGGTTACGGGAACCCCCCGAGGAAGTATTGGGCCTTAGTGGGCCTGAAGGGAGAGAGAGGGCAGCAGCCCAGGAGGTGGCGCGCCCCCTCCCATGAGGAGTCCGAATTGGACTAGGGGAGGGGGGCGCGGCCCCTCTTTCCCTCTCCCTCTCCCTCTCCCTCTCTTTCCTTCCCCCTTCCCTCTTCCTAGTTGGACTAGGAAAGGATGTAGGAAGAGGATTCCTCCTCTCCTTGGGGCGCACCAAAGGCCGGCCG
>NC_057812.1:453566506-453655171 GCF_018294505.1 Triticum aestivum | reverse complement strand
GTGTGCGGTGCCCCCTCCACCATAATCCACCTCGATCATATCGTAGCGGTGCTTAGGCGAAGCCCTACGTCGGTAGCATCATCATCACCATCATCACGCCGTCGTGCTGACGAAACTCTCCGGTGAAGCTGTGCTGGATCGGAGCTCGTGGGACGTCATCGAGTTGAATGTGTGCTGAACTCGGAGGTGCCGTGCGTTCGGTACTTGGATCGGTCGGATCGTGAAGACGTAGACTACATCAACCGCGTTGTGCTAACGCTTTCGCTTTTGGTCTACAAGGGTACGTGAACACACTCTCCCCTCTCGTTGTTATCCATCACCATGATCTCTTGTGTGCATAGGAAAATTTTGAAATTACTACGTTCCCCAACAGTGGCACCCGAGCCATGTTTTATGCGTAGATGTTATATGCACTAGTAGAACACAAGGGAGTTGTGGGCGATACAAGTCATACTACTTACCAGCATGTCATACTTTGGTTCAGCGGTATTGTTGGATGAAGCGGCCCGGACCGACATTACGTGTACGCTTACGCGAAACTGGTTCTACCGATGTGCTTTGCACACAGGTGGCTGGCGGGTGTCAGTTTCTCCAACTTTAGTTGAACCGAGTGTGGCTACACCCGGTCCTTGCGAAGGTTAAAACATCACTAACTTGACGAACTATCGTTGTGGTTTTGATGCGTAGGTAAGAACGGTTCTTTCTCAGCCCGTAGTAGCCACGTAAAACTTGCAACAACAAAGTAGAGGACGTCTAACTTGTTTTTGCAGGGCATGTTGTGATGTGATATGGTCAAGACATTATGCTATATTTTATTGTATGAGATGATCATGTTTTGTAACCGAGTTATCGGCAACTGGCAGGAGCCATATGGTAGCCACTTTATTTAATGCAATGCAATCGCCCTGTAATGCTTTACTTTATCACTAAGCGGCAGCGATAGTCATAGAAGAAATAGTTGGCGAGACGACAACGATGCTACGATGGAGATCAAGGTGTCGCGCCGGTGAAGATGGTGATCATGACGGTGCTTCAGAGATGGAGATCACAAGCACAAGATGATAATGGCCATATCATATCACTTATATTGATTGCATGTGATGTTTATCTTTTATGCATCTTATTTTGCTTAGATAGACGGTAGCATTATAAGATGATCTCTCACTAAATTTCAAGGTATAAGTGTTCTCCCTGAGTATGCACCATTGTGAAAGTTCTTCGTGCTGAGACACCACGTGATGATCGGGTGTGATAAGCTCTACGTTCAAATACAACGGCTGCAAGACAGTTTTGCACACATGGAATGCTCAGGTTAAACTTGACGAGCCTAGCATATGCATATACGACCTTGGAACACTGAGACCGAAAGGTCGAGCGTGAATCATATAGTAGATATGATCAACATGGTGATGTTCACCATTGAAAACTACTCCATCTCACGTGATGATCGGACATGGTTTAGTTGATATGGATCACGTGATCACTTAGATGATTAGAGGGATGTCTATCTAAGTAGGAGTTCTTTAATAATTTGATTAACTGAACTTTAATTTATCATGAATTTAGTACCTGATAGTATTTTGCATGCCTATGTTGTTGTAGATAGATGACCCATGCTGTTGTTTCGTTAAATTTTAATGCGTTCCTTGAGAAAGCAAAGTTGAAAGATGATGGTAGCAATTACACGGACTGGGTCCGTAACTTTAGGATTATCCTCATTGCTGCATAGAAGAATTATGTCCTGGAAGCACCGCTAGGTGCCAAACCTGCTGCAGGAGCAACACCAGATGTTATGAACGTCTGGCAGAGCAAAGCTGATGACTACTCGATAGTTCAGTGTGCCATGCTTTACGGCTTAGAACCGGGACTTCAACGATGTTTTGAACGTCATGGAGCATATGAGATGTTCCAGGAGTTGAAGTTAATATTTCAAGCAAATGCCCAGATTGAGAGGTATGAAGTCTCCAATAAGTTCTACAGCTGCAAGATGGAGGACAATAGTTATGTCAGTGAGCATATACTCAGAATGTCCGGGTATAACAATCACTTAAATCAACTGGGAGTTAATCTTTCGGATGATAGTGTTATTGACAGAATTCTTCAATCATTGCCACCAACTTACAAGAGCTTCATGATGACCTATAACATGCAAGGGATGGATAAGATGACTCCCGAGCTCTTCGCGATGCTAAAGGCTGCGGAAGTAGAAATCAAGAAGGAGCATCAAGTGTTGATGGCCAACAAGGCCACCAGTTTCAAGAAAAAGGGCAAATGGAAGAAGAAGGGGAAATTCAAGAAGAACGGCAAACAAGTTGCTGTTCAGGAGAAGAAACCCAAGTCTAGACCTAAGCCTAAGACTGAGTGCTTCTACTGCAGGCAAACTGGTCACTGGAAGCGGAACTACCCCAAGTATTTGGCGGATAAGAAGGATGGCAAGGTGAACAAAGGTATATGTGATATACATGTTATTGATGTGTACCTTACTAATGCTCGCAGTAGCACATGGGTATTTGATACTGGTTCTGTTGCTAATATTTGCAACTCAAAATAGGGGCTACGGATTAAGCGAAGATTGGCAAAGGACGAGGTGACGATGCGCGTGGGAAATGGTTCCAAAGTCGATGTGATCGCGGTCGGCACACTACCTCTACATCTACCTTCGGGATTAGTATTAGACCTGGATAATTGTTATTTGGTGCCAGCATTGAGCATGAACATTATATCAGGATCTTGTTTGATGCGAGACGGTTATTCATTTAAATCAGAGAATAATGGTTGTTCTATTTATATGAGTAATAACTTTTATGGTCATGCAGCCTTGAGGAGTGGTCTATTTATATTAAATCTCGATAGTAGTGATACACATATTCATAATATTGAAGCCAAAAGATGCAGAGTTGATAATGATAGTGCAACTTATTTGTGGCACTGTTGTTTAGGTCATATTGGTGTAAAGCGCATGAAGAAACTCCATTCTGATGGAGTTTTGGAATCACTTGATTATGAATCACTTGGTACTTGCGAACCATGCCTCATGGGCAAGATGACTAAAACGCCATTCTTCGGAACTATGGAGCGAGCAACAGATTTGTGGGAAATCATACAGACTGATGTATGTGGTACAGTGAATGTTGATGCTCGCGGCGGGTATCATTATTTTCTCACCTTCACAGATGATTTGAGAAGATATGCGTATATCTACTTAATGAAACATAAGTCTAAAACATTTGAAAAGTTCAAAGAATTTCAGAGTGAAGTGGAAAATCATCGTATCAAGAAAATAAAATTTCTACGATCTGATCATGGAGGAGAATATTTGAGTTACGAGTTTGGTCTTCATTTGAAACATTGTGGAATAGTTTCACAACTCACGCACCCGAAACACCACAACGTAATGGTGTGTCCGAATGTTGCAATCGTACTTTACTAGATATGGTGCGATCTATGATGTCTCTTACTGATTTACCGCTATCATTTTGGGGTTATGCTTTAGAGACGGCTGCATTCACGTTAAATAGGGCACCATCTAAATCCGTTGAGACGATGCCTTATGAACTATGGTTTGGCAAGAAACCAAAGTTGTCGTTTCTAAAGTTTGGGGCTGCGATGCTTATGTGAAAAAGCTTCAACCTGATAAGCTCGAACCCAAATCGGAGAAATATGTCTTCATAGGATACCCAAAGGAGACTGTTGGGTACACCTTCTATCACAGATCCAAAGGCTAGACTTTTGTTGCTAAATTTGGATCCTTTCTAGAGAAGGAGTTTCTCTCGAAAGAAGTGAATGGGAGGAAAGTAGAACTTGATGAGGTAACTGTACCTGCTCCCTTATTGGAAAGTAGTTCATCACAGAAACCGGTTCATGTGACACCTACACTAATTAGTGAGGAAGTTAATGATGATGATCATGAAACTTCAGATCAAGTTACTACAGAACCTCGTAGGTCAACCAGAGTAAGATCCGCACCAGAGTGGTACGGCAATCCTGTTCTGGAGGTCATGTTACTAGACCATGGCGAACCTACGAACTATGAGGAAGCAATGATGAGCCCAGATTCCACAAAATGGCTTGAGGGCATGAAATCTGAGAGGGGATCCATGTATGAGAACAAAGTATGGACTTTGGTTGACTTGCCGGATGATCGGCAAGCCATCGCAAATAAATGGATCTTCAAGAAGACAACATACGCTGATGGTAATGTTACTGTCTACAAATCTTGGCTTATTGCAAAAGGTTTTCGACAAGTTCAAGGAGTTGACTACGATGAGACCTGTATTTACAAAGCATATGGTTTAAGGAGTTGACTATGGACTGGTGCAAGCATCTCGGAGTTGGAATAAATGTTTTAATAGTGTGATCAAAGCATATGGTTTTATACAGACTTTTGGAGAAGCCTGTATTTACAAGAAAGTGAGTGGGAGCTCTGTAGCATTTCTAATATTATATGTGGATGACATATTGTTGATTCGAAATGATGTAGAATTTCTGGATAGCATAAAAGGATACCTGAATAAGAGTTTTCAAATGAAAGACCTCGGTGAAGCTGCTTACATATTGGGCATCAAGATCTATAGAGATAGATCAAGACGCTTAATTGGACTTTCACAAAGCACATACCTTGACAAAGTTTTGAAGAAGTTCAAAATGGATCAGGCAAAGAAAGGGTTCTTGCCTGTGTTACAAGGTGTGAAGTTGAGTAAGACTCAATGCCCGACCACTGCAAAAGATAGAGAGAAAATGAAAGATGTTCCCTATGCTTCAACCATAGGCTCTATCATGTATGCAATGTTGTGTAGTAGACCTGATGTGTGCCTTGCTATTAGTTTAGCAGGGAGGTACCAAAGTAATCCAGGAGTGGATCACTGGACAGCGGTCAAGAACATCCTGAAATACCTGAAAAAGGACTAAGGATATGTTTCTCGTTTATGGAGGTGACAAAGAGCTCATCGTAAATGGTTACGTTGATGCAAGCTTTGACACTGATCTGGACGATTCTAAATCACAAACCGGATACGTATTTATATTGAACAGTGGAGCTATCAGTTGGAGCAGTTCTAAACAAAGTGTCGTGTCGAGATCTACGTGTGAAGCGAAATACATTGCTGCTTTGGAAGCAACGAATGAAGGAGTCTGGATGAAGTAGTTCATATCCGATCTAGGTGTCATACCTAGTGCATCGGGTCCAATGAAAATCTTTTGTGACAATACTGGTGCAATTGCCTTGGCAAAGGAATCCCGATTTCACAAGAGAACCAAGCACATCAAGAGACACTTCAACTCCATCAGTGATCAAATCCAGGTGGGAGACATAGAGATTTGCAAGATACATACGGATCTGGATGTTGCTGATCCGTTGACTAAGCCTCTTCCACGAGCAAAACATGATCAGCACCAAGGCTCCATGGGTGTTAGAATCATTACTGTGTAATCTAGATTATTGACTCTAGTGCAAGTGGGAGACTGAAGGAAATATGCCCTAGAGGCAATAATAAAGTTATTATTTATTTCCTTATATCATGATAAATGTTTATTATTCATGCTAGAATTTTATTAACCGGAAACATGATACATGTGTAAATACATAGACAAACAGAGTGTCACTAGTATGCCTCTACTTGACTAGCTCATTGATCAAAGATGGTTATGTTTCCTAACCATAGACATGAGTTATCATTTGATTAACAGGATCACATCATTAGGAGAATGATTTGATTGACTTGACCCATTTCGTTAGCTTAGCACTTGATCGTTTAGTATGTTGCTATTGATTTCTTCATGACTTATACATGTTCCTATGACTATGAGATTATGCAACTCCTGTTTACCGACGGAACACATTGTGTGCTACCAAACATCACAACGTAACTGTGTGATTATAAAGGTGCTCTACAGGTGTCTCCGAAGGTACTTGTTGAGTTGGCGTATTTCGAGATTAGGATTTGTCACTCTGATTGTCGAAGAGGTATCTCTGGGCCACTCGGTAATACACATCACTATAAGCCTTACAAGCATTGTAACTAATGAGTTAGTTACAGGATGATGTATTACGAAATGAGTAAAGAGACTTGCCAGTAACGAGATTGAACTAGGTATTGAGATACCGACGATCGAATCTCGGGCAAGTAACATACCGATGACAAAGGGAACAACATATGCTGTTATGCGGTTTGACCGATAAAGATCTTCATAGAATATGTAGGAGCCAATATGAGCATCCAGGTTCTGCTATTGGTTATTGACCGGAGACGTGTCTCGGTCATGTCTACACTGTTCTCGAACCCATAGGGTCCGCACGCTTAAAGTTTAGTGACGATCGGTATTATGAGTTTTAGTGTTTTGATGTACCGAAGGTAGTTTGAAGTCCCGGATGTGATCACAAACAAGATGAGGGGTCTCTAAATGGTCGAGACGTAAAGATTGATATATTGGACGGCTATATTCGGACACCGGAAGTGTTCCGGATGGTTTCGGAGAAAATCGGAGTTCCGGAGGGGTTACCGAAACCCCCCGGGGAAGTATTGGGCCTTAGTGGGCCTGAGGGGAGAGAAAGGGTAGCAGCCCAGGAGGTGGCGTGCCCCCTCCCATGAGGAGTCTTAATTGGACTAGGGGAGGGGGGGCCCTCTTTCCCTCTCCCTCTCTTTCCTTCCCCCTTCCCTCTTCCTAGTTGGACTAGGAAAGGATGAATCCTCTTCCTAGTAGGAAGAGGATTCCTCCTCTCCTTGGGGTGCACCAAAGGCTGGCCGGCCTCCCCCTTGCTCCTTTATATACGGGGGCGGGGGGGGGGGGGCACCCAAAGACACACAAGTTGATTGTTCCAAGCCGTGTGCGGTGCCCCCCTCCACCATAATCCACCTCGATCATATCGTAGCGTTGCTTAGGCGAAGCCCTGTGTCGGTAGCATCATCATCACCGTCATCACGTCGTTGTGCTGAGGAAACTCTCCGGTGAAGCTCTGCTGGATCGGAGCTCGCGGGACGTCATCGAGTTGAACGTGTGCTGAACTCGTAGGTGTCGTGTGTTCGATACTTGGATCGGTCGGATCGTGAAGACGTACGACTACATCAACCGCGTTGTGCTAATGCTTCCGCTTTCGGTCTACGAGGGTACGTGGACACAATCTCCCCTCTCGTTGCTATGCATCACCATGATCCTGTGTGTGCGTAGGAAAGTTTTGAAATTACTACGTTCCCCAACAGCAACCGCCCAGGCCGCAGAGGTTTCCGAACTGAAACGGTAACTGAAGCAGGTCGATGATGACATTGTCCTTATTAACAAATGGCTCGATGAGGCACATGGTATGCTGCGAACATCCCGTTTATGCCTATATGAATGCGCGAATGCGAAGTTGAAACTTAGACTTTGTTATGTGTGAAATTGCAGATGGCGCTGCTGAGGTCGAGACGCTCAGGGGTGAACTTGCCCGGGCCAAGGAGCAGGCGAGAGTGAGCAATGCGCCCGTTGATAAAGAGGCTGCAGATTTGAAGGCCAAACAGGCCACCCAGCGCCAGGTGGAGGAGAGGGTATCTGTAGTAGAGCAAGAGCTCAAGGACATCGCCCGCAAGTGCAAGTCCCACGAGGAGGAGAATAAAGCCAAAGCAACCGACCTCACCAAGGCCCTTGAGGAGGCCAAAGAGGCGCGGTCCGAATCTAGGGCGGCTCGCGAGGAGGTCCAGCGGGCCGGACCGATAGCGGCTGGTAAGCCCTTTCTTTTATAGACTAAGTTTGGCGATCAGAGATATGCCTTGCTTAACCGACTATGGAGTTCTCCAGACATCTTTGCAGATCTTCCGAAGAGTGCCACCGCCGCCGCGCAATTCTTCCAGGCTCAGGAGGTGCATGCGACGGAGAAGCTGTTCTGGTCACAGTTCGCGGCGTGGGAGCGCCCGACGCTGCTGAATGACCAAATGGCGCAATGGGCCGAGTTGCATAAGATGTCCGGAGCGGCCATGAAGGAAATCATAGTTCGGCTATGGCCAGCCGAACCCATTCCGAGCAGCTTTTTCGGCCTGGCGCAATGACTTGTCGATGCAGTGCCCCGAATCGACGCAATCAAGCGGTCGGTGTGCATATAAGGTGCACGGATGGCCTTTGCCCGCATCAAAATGCACTGGGCGAATATGAAGGCTGCCGAAGTGGCTGTCGAGGGCCCTCCCGGAGGCAAGAACCACCGCACGACGGAGCGCTACCTGGAGGATGTTCTAGAGGGCGCCCACTTGATAGAGGGTCAATGCGCAAAGGACATTATGTTCGAATAAATGTACCCGAATTGTCCGGACATTTGTATTATGTATCAAGGCTTTGTAATATATTTGTGCCTTTGTCTGAAAGTTTGTCCCTCCTGTGCGGCCATTTTTATATTCCTGAGAGTTTTCCAGTCGCCGGCTTCGGCCCCCACGTAGATACTACGGGGGTGTTCGAAATAGCACATGATCAACTTGACCCAACGTCTTGGTCCGTGAAGGAGGTGTCAGTGCGGCGAACCAAGCAATCAGACTATGTGGCTTTACCACTCTCACTTAGCCATAGGAGTTTGACGATGGGGCTGGAGTATAGCCCCTGGTATGTACGCAGCTATCCGGATATGGATGCGTTACGTATGTGACCAGAAAAACGGTCCTTCGTATAATACGAAAACAATCGCTAAAGATTTTAATAAGTCGCCGAATGGCTGACCAGCTCTCGCCGCATCATGACAGTCAGTTTTCGGCTTTCTCTACTGAGGTGCTTGACCGGACGAACCAGAAACACAATCGCAGTAGTTCTCCCTTTACTACCCTAGCCGAACAAATGGAACGTAAGGTAGCAAACACAAGAGCCGGACAACCCAACTATTGACCAAAGACATGATTCGGAGCCGATGCATATAATGCCAAGCTCGGGACGCCGAATTGTGCTATAAAGCTATTCAGACTTTTGTTTGGCAACACATGTGTGGCCATATAGAGCCCTTGGCAATTTGATTCGAGGTGTGAGAGTGAGACAACATAGGAGATGACAAACAGTCTATGAATAAAGGCGATACCGAATAAAAATTGTTTTCACTGGAATCTGATTGATACGTCAAAACGTGATCTTACAGAGGGCACCATAATCACCAAGGCCATTTTACATGCCAGGGGTCTAAGAAGAAGGGGAAAATCTCTATACAGGTTCTTGAATAAATTTTGGGTCTACAAAATCCTTTGGACCTCCTACCGCGCGTCTGCGCCGCTTTCTCCTTGGAGAGAGAGATTCCTTGAGAGGAATGGACTTCGGCTATTTGTACGAAACCGGTATCGAAAAGAGTCCTTGTAAGTTCGTAGGAGGAATAGGTTTTAATTCACATCTGGTGAAAGAGAAAAAATAATTAAGGTAAAGGGGAAGGCCATATAGGGTCGAACCGTATTATGGGCTTGTCCGTATTATGCCTCCGCTGATGCCCAAGGTATTTTGAGTGCATAATTATGCATGCGCGGTATGAATTTTGCGGATGTGTGTGGCGATCGACGGAGGCTAAACTGCTAGTCCAGCGCTGGTATTACCGAGCTGTCAGCATGCAGAACTGATCGGTCTTGTTTAATAAAGTCCGGCGGCTTGATGGCCGATGAGGTGTGCAGCTTGACAGGTCCTCTCTGTACTTCAGCCGCGATGGCCGCGGTATGCTCCTCAGTATGGAGGGAGTGTTCCATGTTTCCATTGATTGTAATGACGCCACGTGGGCCGGGAATCTTGACCTTTAGATAAGCGTAGTGCGCGACCGCATTAAAACTGGCGAAAGTGGTTTGTCCAAGTAGTGCATGATATCCACTGCGGAAGGGGACGATATCAAAGTTCAAGTCTTCGCTCCGGAAGTTGTCTGGCGAACCGAAGATGACTTTCAATGTTATTGAGCCTATGCAGTGGGCCTGTACACCAGGTATTACTCCTTTAAAGGTAGTTTTAGTGGGCTTGATTCTTGACGGATCAATGCCCATTTTGCGGACAGTGTCCTGATAGAGCAGGTTGAGACTGCCGCCGCCGTCCACGAGGACTCACGTAAGGTGGAATCCGTCGATGACTGGATCGAGGACCAGGGCTGCCGAACCTCCATGATGGATACTGGTTGGGTGGTCCTTGCAATCGATGGTGATCGGACAAGCCGACTGTCGGTGTCAAAACCGGCGGATCTCAGGTAGGGGGTCCCGAACTGTGCGTCTAAGGTCGATGGTAACAGGAGACAAGGGACACGATGTTTACCCAGGTTCGGGCCTCTCTATGGAGGTAATACCCTATGTCCTACTTGATTGATATTGATGAATATGAGTATTAGAAGAGTTGATCTACCTCGAGATCGTAATGGCTAAACCCTAGAGGTCTAGCTTGTATGGCTATGATAATGAGTATCTCCTATCCGAACTAAGTCCTCCGGTTTATATAGACACCAGGAGGATCTAGGGTTACACAAGGTCGGTTACAAAGGAGGGAATCTACATATTCCATCGCCAAGCTTGCCTTCCACGCCAAGGAGAGTGATAACCCACAAGTATAGGGGATCGCAACAGTCTTCGAGGGTAGAGTATTCAACCCAAATTTATTGATTCGACACAAGGGGAGCCAAAGAATATTCTCAAGTATTAGCAGCTGAGTTGTCAATTCAACCACACCTGGAAACTTAATATCTGCAGCAAAGTATTTAGTAGCAAAGTAATATGATAGTAGTGGTAACGGTAGCAAAAGGTAACGGTAGCAAAAGTAATGTTTTTGCTATTTTCTAGTGATGATAGCAATAGGAATGGAAAAGTAAATAAGCGAAGAACAATATATGGAAAGCTCGTAGGCACTGGATCAGTGATAGAGAATTATGCCGGATGCGGTTCATCATGTAACATTCATAACCTAGGGTGACACAGAACTAGCTCCAATTCATCAATGTAATGTAGGCATGTATTCCGAATATAGTCTTACATGCTTATGGAAAAGAACTTGCATGACATCTTTTGTCCTACCCTCCTGTGGCAGCGGGGTCCTAGCGGAAACTAAGGGATATTAAGGCCTCCTTTTAATAGAGTATCGGACCAAAGCATTAACACATACTGAATACATGAACTCCTCAAACTACGGTCATCACCGGTAAGTATCCCGATTATTGTCACTTCGGGGTTAACGGATCATAACACATAGTAGGTGACTATAGACTTGCAAGATAGGATCAAGAAATCTCATATATTGATGAAAACATAATAGGTTCAGATCTGAAATCATGGCACTCGGGCCCTAGTGACAAGCATTAAGCATAGCTAAGTCATAACAACATCAATCTCAGAACATAGTGGATACTAGGGATCAAACCCTGACAAAACTAACTCGATTACATGATAAATCTCATCCAACCCATCACCGTCCAGCAAGCCTATGATGGAATTACTCACGCACGGGGGTGAGCATCATGAATTGGTGATGGAGGATGGTTGATGATGACGATGGCGACAGATTTCCCTCTCCGAAGCCCTGAACGGACTCCAGATCAGCCCTCCCGAGAGGTTTTAGGGCTTGGTGGCGTCTCCGTATCGTAAAACATGATGAATCCTTCTCCTTTATTTTTTCTCCCCGAAAGCAAATATATAGAGTTGGAGTCGAGGTTGGAGGATCTCCAAGGGGCCCACGAGGTAGGGGGGCGCGCCCTAGGGGGGCAGGCTTGCCCCCCACCCTCGTGGCTAGGGTGTGGGCCCCCTGGTCTTCATCTTTTGCAAGGATTTTTTATTATTTCCGAAAAGATGTTCTGTGAAGTTTCAGGTCATTCCGAGAACTTTTGTTTCTGCACATAAATAACACCATGGTAATTCTGCTGAAAACAGCGTCAGTCCGGGTTAGTTCCATTCAAATCATGCAAGATAGAGTCCAAAACAAGGGCAAAAGTGTTTGTAAAAGTAGATACGACGGAGACGTATCAACTCCCCCAAGCTTAAACCTTTGCTTATCCTCAAGCAATTCAGTTGACAAACTGAAAGTGATAAAGAAAAACTTTTACAAACTCTGTTTGCTCTTGTTGTTGTAAATATGTAAAGCCAGCATTCAAGTTTTCAGCAAAGATTATGAACTAACCATATTCACAATAACGCATAGGTCTCATGTTTACTCATATCAATGGCATAATCAACTAGAGAGCAATAATAATAAATCTAGGATGACAACACTTTCTCAAAACAATCATAACATGATATAACAAGATGGTATCTCGCTACCCCTTTCTGAGACCGCAAAACATAAATGCAGAGCACCTTTAAAGATCAAGGACTGACTAGACATTGTAATTCATGGTAAAAGAGATCCAGTCAAGTCATACTCAATGTAAACTAACAGTAATGAATGCAAATGACAGCGGTGCTCTCCAACTGGTGCTTTTTAATAAGAGGATGATGACTCAACATAAAAGTAAATAGATAGGCCCTTCGCAGAGGGAAGCATGGATTTGTAGAGGTGCCAGAGCTCGGTTTTGAAATAGAGGTGAATAATATTTTGAGCGATATACTTTCATTGCCAACATAACAACCAAGAGATGGCTATATCTTCCATGCTACACACATTATAGGTGGTTCCCAAACAGAATGGTAAAGTTTATACTCCCCCTCCACCAACAAGCATCAATCCATGGCTTGCTCGAAACAATGAGTGCCTCCAACTAACAAGAGTCCCAGGGGGAGTTTTGTTTGCAATTATTTTGATTTGATTTGCATAAAGCATGGGACTGGGCATCCCGGTGACCAGCCATTTTCTCGTGAGTGAGGAGCGGAGTCCACTCCTCTTGAGAATAACCCGCCTAACATGGAAGATATGGATAGCCCTAGTTGATACCTGAGCTATTCAAGCATCAAAATAGGATATTTATTTGAAGGTTTAGAGTCTGGCACATACAAATTTACTTGGAACGGCAGGTAGATACCGTATATAGGTAGGTATGGTGGACTCATATGGAACAACTTTGGGGTTTATGGAGTTGGATGCACAAGCAGTATTCCCACTTAGTACAGGTGAAGGCTAGCAAAAGACTGGGAAGCGACCAGCTAGAGAGCGACAACAGTCATGGACATGCATTAAAATTAATCAACACCGAATGCAAGCATGAGTAGGATATAATCCACCATGAACATAAATATCGTGAAGGCTATGTTGATTTTGTTTCAACTACATGCGTGAACATGCGCCATGTCAAGTCACTTAAATCATTCAGAGGAGGATACCACCCTATCATACCACATCACAACCATTTTAATAGCATGTTGGCACGCAAGGTAAACCATTATAAGCTCCTAGCTAATTAAGCATGGCACAAGAAATTATGATCTCTAGTTGTCATTGCAAACATGTTTATTCATAATAGGCTGAATCAGGAACGATGAACTAATCATATTTACAAAAACAAGAGAGGTCGAGTTCATACCAGCTTTTCTCATCTCAGTCAGTCCATCATATATTGTCATAATTGCCTTTCACTTGCATGACCGAACGATGTGGATAATAATAAGAGTGCACGTGCATTGGACTAAGCTGGAATCTGCAAGCATTCAATAAACAGGAGAAGACAAGGCAATATGGGCTCTTTTGTCAGATCAACAGTAATGCATATAAGAGCCGCTTCAACCATTTAATTATGGTCTTCTCCTATCAAACCCCAAAGAAAAGAAAAGAAATAAAACTATTTACACGGGAAAGCTCCCAACAAGCAAAAGAACAACAGGAAACCTTTTTGGGTTTTCTTTTTAATTACTACTACAAGCATGGAAAGTAAACTAATTAAAAACTACAACTAATTTTTTTGGTTTTTCTTAAGGTTTATTAAACACACAAGAAGAAAGCATAAAAAGGAGAACAAACTAGCATGGATGATACAATGAAAAAGTATGAGCACCGACATCTAGCAATGAGTGTGTGAACATGAATGTAATGTCGGTGGGAAATACGTACTCCCCCAAGCTTAGGCTTTTGGCCTAAATTGGTCTATGGCCACGGCTGGCCTGGTGGATATCCATAGTAATAGTTGGGGTCGTATTGTGATGCAGCGGCTATCGCCTCCTGAGCTGCAGCATGGCGACGAGCGGCCTCCACCCTCCTCTCGTACTCATCTGCCTCCTCTCTGGTAATAACATATCTTCCTTTTGCCTGATAATCAAAGAAGGTAGGAGCAGGGAGAGTGATACGGACAGCACGACGTCTGTCAAAGATTAAGCAATACTGGAGAGGTGATTCATTCCTCTCGACAAACTGGTGGTGAACCATAGCCTCATAATCCAAATAGGCAGGAGGCAACTCAATATCATCTTCACGTATGGCTATACCAAGAAAATTAGCTATGCGAGTTGCATAAATTCCACCAAAGAAATCTCCATTAAATCTATTAAGATGCAACCTACGTGCAACAATGGCTCCCAAATTATAAGATTTATCTCCTAACACAGCACTCCTAAGAATACTGAGGTCAGACACACACATGTGACATGCCTCATCTTTACCATTAATGCATCTACCTATGAAGAGAGCAAAATGATGTATAGCAGGAAAGTGAATGCTCCCTATGGTAGCTTGTGTTATATCTCTAGATTCCCCCACAGTTATACTAGCAAGAAAATCTCTAAATTCAGATTTGCGAGGTTCCGTTACACTACCCCATTGTGGAAGTTTGCAAGCAGTGGTAAAATCCTCTGAGTCCATATAGTAAGAATTTTCATAAAGATCAAACAGGACAGTTGGAGAATTACGTGAAGATGAAAATTCAAACCTCCTCACAAAGGAACTAGTGAGATAGTGATACTGGCGGCACTTTTCTTCCTCGAAGCTCACAAGATCAGCGTTATGCAAATATGCATTAAATTCTTCCTTAATTCCTGCTCGATCCAAAAAGTTTTCCAAAGGCCATTCACAAGGACGCACTGGAGCGTCTCTTGGTGGTTCTTCATCAGTGTTGGTGTCAAAACCGGCGGATCTCGGGTAGGGGGTCCCGAACTGTGCGTCTAGGCCGGATGGTAACAGGAGGCAGGGGACACAATGTTTTACCCAGGTTCGGGCCCTCTTGATGGAGGTAAAACCCTACGTCCTGCTTGATTAATATTGATGATATGGGTAGTACAAGAGTAGATCTACCACGAGATCAGAGAGGCTAAACCCTAGAAGCTAGCCTATGGTATGATTGTATGTTGTCCTACGGACTAAAACTCTCCAGTTTATATAGACACCGGAGAGGTTAGGGTTACACAAGGTCGGTTACAAAGGAGGAGATATACATATCCGTATTGCCTAGCTTGCCTTCCACGCCAAGTAGAGTCCCATCCGTACATGAGACGAAGTCTTCAATCCTGTATCTTCATAGTCTAACACTCCGGCCAATGGAGATAGTCCAGCTGTCCGAAGACCCCCTAATCCAGGACTCCCTCAATCAGCATCACTCATTGCAAGCCTGGGTCCTTGCTTCCTTGAAGAACCACCTTGGTACATTTTCCTAAGCATATTTCCTCCTCTGAAAAATTTCTGAAATTTTTAGTAATTTCAAACAGAAGTGAACTAAGCTCAACAAAATTGATAGCAACAACTCCTACAAGTGCCTAGAGCCTATATCATGCATTAGAACTACTTTTGACCATATAAATTTGACATGCAAGCTCAAGAACATGGTCACCTAGGCAGCACAAATTTGCAATGAATAAAGCACTAGAACAAAACTAATTGGACCAATGGAGGAGTCACATACCAAGGAACAATCTCCCCAAGCAGTTTTGTGAGAGGTGCTTTGAGCAAGGAGATCAAAAATGGCAGCAAAATGAGCTTGGACCCGGGTTTGAGCTGGATATTCGTGTTTGTGGGAGGAAGGAGTGTGTGGGTGCAGGAATAAGTGGAGGAGGGCCACCGTGGGCCCACGAGGCAGGGAGCGCGCCCTCCACCCTCGTGGCTAGGTGGATGCCCACCGTGCTGTGTTCTTGGTGCCAAATATTCTCAAATATTCCAGAAAAAATCATATTTAAATTTCAGGGCATTTGGAGAACTTTTATTTTTGGGGTATTTTTATATTGCACGGATAATTCAGATAACAGACAGAAAAATACTATTTTTACTTTATTTCAACTAAATAACAGAAAGTAAAAGGCGGGTACAGAAGGTTGTGCCTTCTAGTTTCATCCATCTCATGCTCATCAAAAGGAATCCATTAACAAGGTTGATCAAGTCTTGTTAACGAACTCATTCCGAATAACATGTAACCGGAGAAATTTCAAATAACACTATGTTACCTCAACGGGGATATGCACATCCCGAATAATAAGAACATCATATTTCTTCTTGACAGTAGGAAGAGGAAATTCAAAACCTCCAAATATAATCGATGGAATTTTTCCAATAGAGTTGATACTATGAACTTGAGGTTGTTTCCTCGGAAAGTGTACCATATGCTCATTACCATTAACATGAAAAGTGACATTGCCTTCAGTGCAATCAATAACAGCCCCTGCAGTATTCAAAAAGGGTCTTCCAAGAATAATAGACATACTATCATCCTCGGGAATATCAAGAATAACAAAGTCCGTTAAAATAGTAACGTTTGCAACTACAACAGGCACATCCTCACAAATAGCGACAGGTATAGCAGTTGATTTATCAGCCATTTGCAAAGATATTTCAGTAGGTGTCAACTTATTCAAATCAAGTCTACGATATAAAGAGAGAGGCATAACACTAACACCGGCTCCAAGATCACATAAATCAGTTTTAACATAGTTTCTTTTAATGGAGCATGGTATAGTTGGTACTCTGGGATCTCCTAGTTTCTTTGGTATTCCACCCTTAAAAGTATAATTAGCAAGCATGGTGGAAATTTCAGCTTCCAGTATCTTTCTTTTATTAGTAACAATATCTTTCATATACTTGGCATAAGGATTCATTTTAAGCATATCCGTTAGTCGCATACACAAAAAGATAGGTCTAATCATTTCAGCAAAGCACTCAAAATCCTCATCATCCTTTTTCTTGGATGGTTTGGGAGGAAAAGGTATGGGTTTCTGAACCCATGGTTCTCTTTCTTTACCATGTTTCCTAGCAACAAAGTCTTTCTTATCATAACGTTGATTCTTTGATTGTGGGTTATCAAGATCAACAAGAGGTTCAATTTCTATATCATTATCATTACTAGGTTGAGCATCATCATGAACATTATCATTAACATTATCACTAGTTTCAGGTTCATTACCAGATTGTGTTTCAGCATCAGAAATAGAAATATCATTTGGATTCTCAGGTGGTTGAGCAATAGGTTCACTAGAAGCATGCAAAGTCCTATAATTTTTCTTTTTCTTCCTTTTAGAAGGACTAGGTGCATCTATATTATTTCTCTGAGAATCTTGCTCCATTCTCTTAGGGTGGCCTTCAGGATACAGAGGTTCCCGAGTCATTCTACCAGTTCTAGTAGCCACTCTAACAGCATAATCATTATTTTTAGTATTCAATTCATTGAGAAAATCATTTTGAGCTTTAAGTACTTGTTCTACTTGAGTGGTAACCATAGAAGCATGTTTACTAATAAGTTTAAGTTCACCTTTAACATTAGCCATATAATCGCCCAAGTGTTCAAGCATATTTGAATTGTATTTCAATTGTCTACCAAAATAAACTCATCTAAGCATGGGCTAGCAAAGTTATTAAATGGGACTTCAGCTTTATCATATCTATAGAGAGAATTTACCTTTACTACCTATGTCGGGTTATCAAGACCATGTACTTCTTCAATAGGTAATGGATTAAGATCATATGTTTCTTCAACAGGCGGTAAATTAAGACCGTGTATTTATTCAATAGGAGGTAAATTCTTAACATCTTCAGCTTTAATACCTTTTTCTTTCATATATTTCTTTGCCTCTTGCATATCTTTAGGACTACTGAGAAATAAAACACCTCTCTTCTTCGGAGTTGGTTTAGGAATAGGCTCAGGAAGTGTCCAATTATTTTCATTTGTCAACATATTATTCAATAGAATTTTAGCTTCATCTGGTGTTCTTTCCCTGAAAACAGAACCAACACAATTATCCAGGTAATCTCTGGAAGCATCGGTTAGTCCATTATAAAAGATATCAAGTATTTCATTTTTCTTAAGAGGGTGATCAGGCAAAGCATTAAGTAATTGGAGAAGCCTCCCCCAAGCTTGTGGGAGACTCTCTTCTTCAATTTGCACAAAATTATATATATCCCTTAAGGCAGCTTGTTTCTTATGAGCAGGGAAATATTTAGCAGAGAAGTAATAAATCATATCTTGGGGACTATGAACACAACCAGGATCAAGAGAATTAAACCATATCTTAGCATCACCCTTTAATGAGAACGGGAATATTTTAAGGATATAAAAGTAGCGACTTCTCTCATCTTTAGTGAACAGGATGGCTATATCATTTAATTTAGTAAGATGTGCCACAACAGTTTCAGATTCATAGCCATGAAAAGGATCAGATTCAACCAAAGTAATTATATCAGGATCAACAGAGAATTCATAATCCTTATCGGTAACACAGATAGGTGAAGTAGCAAAAGCATGGTCAAGTTTCATTCTAGCATTAAGAGATTGCTACTTCCATTTAGCTAATAACCTCTTGAGTTCGTATCTATCTTTGCAAGCTAAAATAGCTAAAGCAGCTTCTTGTTCAAAAACATAACCCTCAGGAATAACAGGTGATTCATATTCATTAGAGGGAGAGTCTTCATCCTCACTTTCATCAATATTATCAGATTCAATATTTTCACTCTCTCTAACCCTAGCAAGTTGTTCATCACGAAATTCACTAAGTGGCACATTAGTATCAAGCATAGAAGTAGTTTCATCATAAGTATCATGCATAGCAGAAGTGGCATCATCAATAACATGCGACATATCAGAACGAATAGCAGAAGCGGGTTTAGGTGTCACAAGCTTACTCAAAACAGAAGGTGAATCAAGTGCAGAGCTAGATGGCAGTTCCTTACCTCCCCTCGTAGTTGAGGGATAAATCTTAGTTTTTGGATATCTCAAGTTCTTCATAATGATAAGCAGATATAAATCCCAAGTGACTCAAAGAATAGAGCTATGCTCCCCAGCAACGGCGCCAAAAAATAGTCTTGATAACCCACAAGTATAGGGGATCGCAATAGTCTTCGAGGGTAGAGTATTCAACCCAAATTTATTGATTCGACACAAGGGGAGCCAAAGAATATTCTCAAGTATTAGCAGTTGAGTTGTCAATTCAACCACACCTGGAAACTTAATATCTGCAACAAAGTATTTAGTAGCAAAGTAATATGATAGTAGTGGTAACGGTAGCAAAAGGTAACGGTAGCAAAAGTAATGTTTTTGGTATTTTGTAGTGATGATAGCAACATCAACCGAAAAGTAAATAAGCGAAGAACAATATATGGAAAGCTCGTAGGCAATGGATCGGTGATAGAGAATTATGCCGGATGCGGTTCATCATGTAATAGTCATAACCTAGGGTGACACAGAACTAGCTCCAATTCATCAATGTAATGTAGGCATGTATTCCGAATATAGTAATACGTGCTTATGGAAAAGAACTTGCATGGCATCTTTTGTCCTACCCTCCTGTGGCAGCGGGGTCCTAGCAGAAACTAAGGGATATTAAGGCCTCCTTTTAATAGAGTACCAGACCAAAGCATTAATACATAGTGAATACATGAACTCCTCAAACACGGTCATCACCGGTAAGTATCCCGATTATTGTCACTCCAGGGTTAACGGATCATAACACATAATAGGTGACTATAGATGAGGGAGTCCTGGATTAGGGGGTCTCCGGACAGCCGGACTATCTCCATTGGCCGGACTGTTAGACTATGAAGATACAAGATTGAAGACTTCATCTCGTGTCCGGATGGGACTCTACTTGGCGTGGAAGGCAAGCTAGGCAATACGTATATGGATATATCCTCCTTTCTAACCGACCTTGTGTAACCCTAACCCTCTCCGGTGTCTATATAAACCGGAGGGTTTTAGTCCATAGGACAACAATCACAACATACAATCATACCGTAGGCTAGCTTCTAGGGTTTAGCCTATCTGATCTCGTGGTAGATCTACTCTTGTAACACCCATATCATTAATATCAATCAAGCAGGACGTAGGGTTTTACCTCCATCAAGAGGGCCCAAACCAGGGTAAAACTTCGTGTCCCTTGCCTCCTGTTACCATCAGGCCTAGACGCATAGTTCGGGACCCCCTACCCGAGATCCACCGGTTTTGACATCGACATTGGTGCTTTCATTGAGAGTTCCGCTGTGCCTTCACCACAAGGAAGGATGTCCCGTCCCGTCTTTAAAGATGGCACTATCGCTGAGGGAACTCTGGCTATCGGCCAAACTCTCCGGCTAGGTGGTTTTCTTATGACCGCCTGTTCGGCCGCTGCGCCGACGATGACTTTTCGGGTCATCGAAAGCAATCTTCACATCAACTCGGAACTCGCTGAGCAGTTAGATCCAATGGAGCTCTCTTCCCTGAACGAGCTCTTGGATCGTATCGCCGCTCTAGGAGTCGCTACAGACTATGATCAGATTGGGCCTAAACCCGATCTAAGAGAAATTAACTCTCCCCAGGTCACCCACCACGTTGCAGTGGTGGAAGAACAATGCAGCAAAACTTCATCTATCTTAAGGACTAGCTACGTCCGGATTCTCGATCCCCCCAAACCGGATACCTGCGGAGGGGAGGACGTCACTCAAAGCCTGAACCCAGAATCAGGCAGCGGGCTAGATTTACCAGAAAACATTCAAGAATCCAAGCTTTCGAGTTCGGAAACTCCTTGGCCACTGAGCCTCATATCGGGTGAGGATTCGGATTCAATTCCACCCACCCACCCAAACATACGCGATCTATCCCAAATTAGGCAAGAGCCCGAAGAAACAGTACACCATTACTAGGCCAGATTCCTCCTGGTCAAGAATAGGATAAAGGACTGCCGCGAGGAAGATGCAATTTCATTCTTCTGCAATAATTGCACGGACAAGGGAATCCTCAACGCCATAAGTCGTCGCGAAATTACACGCTTTGCCGACTTGGTGTCCATAGTGCGAAAGTACTATGCGATGGAAAGCGCCTGGAAAACCGAAATAAAATTTTGGGATAATCCGGCCCTGAATACAAACCCAGTCCGAAATAAAAGGGTGCATTATCACAATACACCTAGGTTAACTACCAAAAAGCAAAAGCCCTCTACGGGGCAAGGAACCGTACTGGAGGGATGGCTCAACGAACCCTGCAAAATTCATAGTACAACGGATGCAATACCAACACACAGCCTTAGAGCATGCTGGATACTCTGGCAGGTGGCCAAAAGTGGTGAGGATCTACTCCTCCCAAAAACCAAAGAGCACCACCCCGAGGACAATAGTACGGTCTTAACGGTCTTCGAGACCTTTGTGTCAAATAAAAGACGGAAGCGAACACTCCGCAGCACGTCCGAAATCCGCCACATAGCAGAAACAAATCCTTGGAGCGACACGGCTATTACCTTCAACGCCAGTGATGAACCTAAATTCCGAACAGCCCGAGTACCAGCCGCACTGGTCCTCAGTCCAATCGTGGACGGCTTTCGACTCACCAAGGTACTCATGGACGGCGGCAGCGGATTAAACCTCATCTACGAGGAAACTCTTCAAAAGATGGAAATAGACTGGAGCCGCATTAAGCAAAGCAGCACAACCTTTAGAGGAATCATCCCCAGTCGGGAAGCACGCTACACCGAAAAAATCACACTAGACGTGGTATTCGGCACGCCGGATAATTACAGGTCCGAAGAAATTACATTCCAAGTGGCCCCGTTCAGTAGCGGATACCACGCTCTATTAGGGCGGGAGGCGTTCACAATCTTCCAAGCCATACCCCATTACGGGTACATGAGGCTCAAAATGCCCGGGCCCAACGGAATCATCACTCTTGTTAGTGATCCGGACATAGCACTCTGCGCTGAAAATAAGACAGCTGCACTGGCCCTTGAGGCACTATCCGAATCCCTAGCGGCCGAAGAACTAACTGTGCTCCGCTCCACGATAAACAGGGACGACATGATACTCGATAAAAGATCCAAGTCCACCTCCTTTAAACCGGCGGACGAAATAGTAAAATTCCAAGTCCATCCAATGGACCCTACAAAAACAGCTTCCATCGGGGCACAATTAAACCCCGATGTTGATGCCGCACTACGAGAGTTCCTATGCGAGAACTGGGATATTTTTGCCTGGTACCCTTCAGACATGCCAGGAATCCCACGCAGGCTGGCTGAACACAGCCTAAATATCATAAAAGGGTTCAAGCCAGTCAAGCAGGCTCTTCGACGTTTCTCCGAGCCTAAAAGACAAGCCATGGGAGAGGAACTAGCCAAGCTATTGGAGGCCGGATTCATCAGAGACATAAAACATCCAGACTGGCTAGCAAACTTGGTGATGGTACCAAAGAAGGACAAATCCTGGTGCTTGTGTGTCGATTTTAAGGACCTTAACAAGGCCTGCCCAAAGGATCCCTTCCCCTTCCCCCGCATCTATCAAATCATCGATGCTACCGCAGGACACGATTCATTGTGTTTCCTCGACGCATACTCCGGCTACCACCAAATCAAAATGGCAGAGCCAGACCAAGCCGCAACGGCATTCATCACACCATACGGCCCATTCTGCTTCAACACAATGCCCTTCGGGCTAAAAAACGCCGGTGCAACATAACAGCGCATGATTCAGACATGACTGGCAAACCAGATCGGCAAAACAGTGGAGGCATACATGGATGACGTGGTCATTAAAACCAAGCATGTCGAAATTCTAGTAGATGACTTGAGGCTCACATTTGACAACCTCCAAACATATGACATCAAGCTCAATCCAGAAAAATGCGTCTTCGGCGTACCAGTAGGAAAGCTCCTGGGATTCATTGTCTCTAGTAGAGGTATTGAAGCTAATCCGGCCAAAATCCGAGCATCGTCGCAGTTGGCTACCCCAACAGACCTCAAACAAATACAAAAACTAACTGGATGTGTGGCGGCTCTAAGCCGCTTTATCTCCCATTTGGGAGAAAAGGCATTACCCCTTTATCGCCTCCTCCGGTGTACCGAACACTTCGAGTGGACGGACGCCGCCACGGCCGGACTCAACGAAATAAAAGCCATGTTGGCAACAAACCCAGTCTTGGCCGCGCCAAACATTGGCGAACCAATGCTATTATACATTGCGGCAACTCATCAAGTGGTAAGCGCAGTGCTTGTCGTCGAGCGAGAAGTGGACAGACACAAATTTCCCATTCAAAAGCCGGTTTACTACGTGTCCACTGTCCTTACTCCATGCAAATCGCAGTACCCGCATTATCAAAAGATAGCGTACGCGGTATTTATGGCATCTAGGAAGCTGCGACACTACTTTCAAGAGTGTTCGATAACAGTAGCCTCGGAAGTACCACTTAACGATATTATAAACAACCGCGACGCGACGGGTCGGATTGCCAAATGGGCCATTGAGCTCCTCCTGTTCGACATAACTTACAAGCCACGGCGAGCTATTAAATCGCAAGTTTTGGCTGACTTGTCGCTGAATGGACGGAAGCCGAACTCCCTAAAGAGTATGGCACATATTCAAACTGGATCATGCACTTCGACGGCTCCAAAATGTTGGCTGGTCTGGGGGCCGGCATCGTTTTGACGTCCCCAACAGGAGACATAGTTCAATACGTACTGCAGATAATGTATACGGACTCCAACAATGCAGCCAAATACGAGGCCCTTGTACATGGTCTCCGGATGGCAGTATCCATGGGCATTCAACGCCTAGAGGTGCGCGGGGATTCAAACCTTGCAATATCCCAAATAAATGGAGACTTTGATGCCAAGGATCCAAAAATGGCCGCTTATCGCAATGCTGTCCTAAAAATGTCAGCCCGGTTCGAGGGGCTCGAATTTCACCATGTGGCTCGGGAAAACAATCAGGCGGCGGATATCCTCGCCCGCATTGGCGCAAAACGCGACGCGGTCCCTCCCAACATTTTTTTGGAAAGGCTTTTCAAGCCATCCGTAGCATGGGAAGGGGACACCGATAACAACAGTACGAACCCGGCCAAAATACCCGATACCAAACTCTCTGACACAATCGGAGGCTCCGCCACCGAAATAACACAATAAGCCCACGAAATAATGGCTATTATTGCCCCATGGACAGAACCATTCCTGGCCTACTTAAGTAGACAGGAACTCCTGGAGGACCAAAATGAGGCACGCTGCATAGTGCAGCGATCAAAGGCCTATAGGGTCCACGAGGGAGAATTGTACAAAAAAAGCGCTACCGGAGTCCTTCAACGGTGCATCTCCGAAGAGGAAGGACGGAACCTTTTGGCAGAAATTCATGCTGGACTCGGCGGTCATCACGCCGCAGCCCGGGCTCTTGTGAGCAAGGCCTTCCGTACAAGATTCTATTGGCCAACGGCCCGGGCAGACGCACAGGACTTAGTCCAGCGTTGTGCCGGTTGCCAACTCTTTGCAAATCAAAGCCATATGCCACCCACCGCCCTCCGAACAATCCCCATTACATGGCCCTTTGCCGTTTGGGGGCTTGACATGGTTGGACCCCTTAAAGGTGGAACCCACAAGAAAAAAATACTTATTGGTCATGGTGGATAAATTCACCAAATGGATAGAGGCCAAACCAGTTAAAACAGCCGAATCCGGACCGGTGATAGATTTCATATCCGGGGTTGTACATCGCTACGACGTCCCCCACAGCATCATCACTGATAACGGCACGAACTTCACGGCCGACGAGGTAAAACTCTAGTGTAGTAAAATGGGCATCAAGCTCAATTATGCTTCAGTCTACCATCCACAAACCAACGGTCAAGTCGAACGAGCAAATGGTCTTATAATGAGCGGCATTAAACCCAAACTAGTGCGCTCCTTAACAGAGTCTGACACACACTGGGTAGAGGAGCTCGACTCTGTACTCTGGGGGCTGCGGACCATGCCGAATCGTAGTACCGGATACACACCATTTTTATGGTGTACGGCGCAGAGGCAGTCCTGCCCTGTGACATAATTCATGACTCACCTCGAGTGCGCATGTATGAAGAAAGAGAAGCCGAGCTCGATCGGCAGGACAGTCTGGACACCTTGGAGGAAGAGCGCGACGTAGCCAAAGCCCATTCCGCATTTTACTAGCAACAGGCCCACACATACCAAAACAGAGAAGTACGAGCCAAAACGTATAACGTTGGCGAACTAGTTCTCCGGCTGCCGGATAAGAAAAAGAACAAGCTAGAGCCCAAATGGGAAGGTCCCTTCGTCATCGACCAAGTTCTGACCGGCGGAGCATACCGACTGCAGGATGCATCGACTAGTCGGCTCGAGCCGAACCCATGGAACGCAGCCAGGCTCCGAAGATTCTACGCCTAGCACTGGACTTTGTGTTAGTCCCTTCCCTTTGTCCATTTTCCGCATATGCGTTGTCTGTCTTGTTTCCCTTTCTTTCTTTTATTCCTCTAGGCCTTCAAGGGTCACCTTGTGCCTCACTTGTACACTACAGAGGTGCTAGCCGCACTATATACACCTGGGGGCTTCTTTCATAGAAGCTTAAATTATTTACCTGGGCATCACGCCCAACACATGCGTTATACTTCCGCATGTACCTTTTTTCACCATTATATGCATCGATATGACTTAAGTTTTGACCAAGCTGGGTTGCCTGGCTCTTGTATTTATGCCCTACGTTCCCGTTAATTCGGCTAGGGCATAAGGGGAGCACCTCTGCGATTGTTACCACCGGGTCAGCCGGACGTGTACCTCAGACTGGGTGAAGCCGAAAGCTAGTGTTCTTAAGAGAATATTCGGTCGATGAACAAAAGATGACTTTTATTTATTAACCATATCTGCCCCTAGATGTTTTTACTGCGCTTCTTGTCGCAGTCCGGACATGCACTTTAGGGCATGCCTACCCAGGGAAAGGAACCCTTAACGGAACTATTCTCTCTGGAAGATGTTTCTTACTACCCATGTAATATAACATAACTAGTTGGGCACTTGTCTGATAAAGCATTAATGACCCCTACGCCTAGTCTCCACGCATGCCCCGGTTCTTATATAACCGAGAGGGTATTCGGATACACTCCGGACTGTCGGATCCTGAGGTTGAAGCAAAAAGGTCCGCCACGACAAACGATCTACAATCCGGCTAGAAGGCATCATATATGTCACTTTACAATTACATAGTCAATTTGACTGGTTGAATTCCTCTTCAATGCCATCCAATAGGCTGTCTAGTCTACAGTCCTATTGGGAATACTTTGCAGCCAATTCTACTTGGCCGTACACTAAATTTACAGGGATCTCCTTGCCATCAGGCCCCACAGGTCCGACTTCGGCCATGTGGTTCGGGTCAGCCTTCGTGTACCGTGTCTTCACCATCGCCCAAGCTTCCCTGGTGCCCTGACGGCAGGCCGATATCTTCCATAATCGGAAGCGCCGCCATGCTCCCTTCATCTTTTCTGCAATCTCTCCAAGGCCTTCGGGTAGGGAGACAGACGGCCACAAGGCCTGGGCAATGCCTTGCATCACCTGCCGAACTCGTTCGTGCAACTGTGCGAGCTCGGGAAGAAGATCACCCGTCGAACTAGGCATCTCCTCGGCAGGACGACCTGTTAACATACCTACAGACATAACTCTGTCAGCCAGCTTCCCCGCCGAACTCTTTTTAAGTTCGTTCAAGCACTTACTAAATATGCCGCGCCGAAGCCGTCGGTTCTCCTTAACAGAGTCCGACAGTTGGGCACGAACATCTTTCAGTTCCACGCCCAGCTTGGTGTTGGCATCTTGGAGATCATTCTTCTCCTGCCTCACCCTTGTAAGCACGCTCTCACCAGCCTTCAGCTGGCGTTTGAGCTGTTGCTTATCCAGATTCACTCCAGCGTCATCTGCAATTTTTTCGTCAGATTTGCATATAAAGCCGCACTCTAAAATGATACTTATCATTTGACGGATATGTTACCAGCGGGGTCTCTTTGGGCTCCCCTACGGCGGACAGTGCGGCCTGAAGTTGGGCTTTGCACTCTTCCAGCTCCTGGGACAGTTGAGTATTCTTTTCTGTAAGAACCTACATGACAAATGATCCTTAAATCAGTCATCCTAACTGTTTCAAGTCTCAGGGTCTACGGATATATATAATCATCAAATCACCCGTATGTCTTTTACATTCTGCTCCGTGGCTGTGGCTAGACCATCTTGAGTGGCACGGAGGTGCGCGTCTCCCGAGTTGAAGGCATCCAATGCCTCTGGGGAGAAACAAGCGTCACGAAGAATAGTCCGGCGACGCCTGTGGTTCATGGCACTTTCCACCTCAGAACGGGTTGCAGACAGTCTATCCGTATCCTCTGTCGGAGGAGCACTCGACGCACGCCTTGTACTCGTTCCCACCTCTGAGTCTGGCCTTGGAGCCTGGCTTGTGGAGACGCGATTGGTAGCCTCTCCGGGTATAGTCCGGTGGGCGCTCTTTTTCCTGAAAAGAAGGCATGGGCGTTAGTATGCCTCTGTAAATAATTTCTTGTAATAAAGACAACGCGCCATACCGCTGCACTGGTGCCTCAATCCGGACTGCGGATCTTTTCAGCCTACCTGGCCTAGCGGCCCCTTGTTGGCTAGTTGCCACGGGCTCGGCCTTCTGCCCCGAGGACCTCCCCTGCAAAACACGACTGTTATACGACAATAAAAATAGCACAAGGACGGATCCCTTTTTAAGTGCTAGGATTTCGGTCTCAGTCACCTGTGAGGCTGGAACTAGCCCAGGGTAATCGGCCGTAATGGCCACCAAGGTATTGTCATTACTCCCTTGGTAAAATACCCCGTCGATCAGCTCCATGGATATGTCCGGATCCTCCTGGGAGGCCAGGTCAAGGGACCGTCCAGGGTCCTCGGGCTGTGGGGGAGGGCTGTTTATCTCCTTTACTGCCTGGCGTAGCTCCCGCGATGAAATCGCTAGAATGAATACTTAAACTATGGGAATATGAAACAGATGGCGAGAAAAATCTTCGCTTACCCAGCTCGGAGGATTGTACATGGAGAATCCGCCCTGCGGGTTGACACGGAGGAATTCCTCCTCTTCTCCCTTGTACAAAGTGGACAAGATCTTTATTAGATCAGCAGCCGATCCCGGCCCTTTGCGGCCATGGCGGGTGGCGTCATCCTCCCCGTTGAAATCCCACATGGGGTGGCCTCTATACTGGAGTGGCTGCACCCCCGCATAATGCATATAGCCATGACCTCGATCATGGTCAGTCCGGATCGAGCTAAAGAGCTTATCCGGCTCATCAGATAAAGAATGTCCCGGTCATCTTCCTCCAGGGGGCTCCGTGGACGCCAGCTTTGATGCTTCTTCAAAGGGGCGTTGTCAAACTCTGGAAGGCCGATCCGAATAGGGTCCGGAAGGGGGACATCTTCTATATAAAACCATTCTGAAGGCCAGTCTTCGGACGTCTTCCTTGGGGTCCCGGATAGGTATCCGGTCCCGGCGATATGCCACACCTCGGCTCTGCCCACTTGATATATTGATCTCTTCTTAGAACGGGGCACCAGGCAGAACAACTTCTTCCACAGAGCGAAATGAGCCTCACAACCCAAAAATAACTCGCAAAGGGCTACGAATCCCGCGATATGCAACAGAGAGGCAGACATGAGGCTGTGCAGCTGGAGGCCATAGAACTCCAGAAGCCCTCGGAGAAATGGATGGATTGGGAATCCGAACCCTCTTACCAGATAAGGGACAAGGCATACCCGCTCTCCCTTGAAGGGATTGGGATGGCTCTCCGCTTGCTCTCCGCCATTATAAGTGGCAAGCCTGGCTCGAACCAGGACCAAGTACGCTGGGGGAAGAAATCCCTTGGACTGAAGCATCACCAATTTGCTGTGCGGGATGGAACATCTCTCCCAATCTCCATGCTTGGAACTAGAGGTGTGAGAGGAGGAGCTGTGTCGACCGGTCATGGTGGAATGGATCTCTGTCGGTACGCTCTGATGAAGACTCGGCAAGGGAGTATGATGTGATTTGGATCTGAATCCTCGTCTTTTTAAGTAGACGGCTCATTTACATAGCTAGGGGGGTAAATGTGAAAACACCCTGGCTCTTCACATTCGCTCGACACGTGGAAAGTAGCCATTATTGGGCGTAGAAGCCAAGAAGTACAAACCATCATAAGGAACCGGACATTGTTTCGACAGGTACACAAAATTTGAGGAGGAACCCACCTTGCAATGCCGAGGATAGTACTGTGCGCCGGACTCGTCATCATTGAAGCCTGGTTCGGGGGCTACTGAGGGAGTCCTGGATTAGGGGGTCTCCGGACAGCCGGACTATCTCCATTGGCCGGACTATTAGACTATGAAGATACAAGATTGAAGACTTCGTCTCGTGTCCGGATGGGACTCTACTTGGCGTGGAAGGCAAGCTAGGCAATACGTATATGGATATCTCCTCCTTTGTAACCGACCTTGTGTAACCCTAACCCTCTCCGGTGTCTATATAAACCGGAGGGTTTTAGTCCTTAGGACAACAATCACAACATACAATCATACCGTAGGCTAGCTTCTAGGGTTTAGCCTCTCTGATCTCGTGGTAGATCTACTCTTGTAACACCCATATCATCAATATCAATCAAGCATGACGTAGGGTTTTACCTCCATCAAGAGGGCCCGAACCTGGGTAACACTTCGTGTCCCTTGCCTCCTGTTACCATCCGGCCTAGACGCGCAGTTCGGGACCCCCTACCCGAGATCCGCCGGTTTTGACACCGACAATAGACTTGCAAGATAGGATCAAGAACTCTCATATATTGATGAAAACACAATAGGTTCAGATCTGAAATCGTGGCACTCGGGCCCTAGTGACAAGCATTAAGCATAGCTAAGTCATAGCAACATCAATCTCAGAACATAGTGGATACTAGGGATCAAACCCTAACAAAACTAACTCGATTACATGATAAATCTCATCCAACCCATCACCGCCCAGCAAGCCTATGATGGAATTACTCACGAAGGGCGGTGAGCATCATGAAAATGGTGATGGAGAATGGTTTATGATGACGATGGCGATGGATTCCCCTCTCCGGAGCCCCAAACGGACTCCAGATCATCCCTCGTGAGAGGTTTTAGGGCTTGGTGGTGGCTCCGTATCGTAAAACGCGATGAATCCTTCTCCTTTATTTTTTTCTCCCCGAAAGCAAATATATAGAGTTGGAGTCGAGGTCGGAGGAGCTCCAGGGGGCCCACGAGGTAGGGGGCGCGCCCTAGGGGGGCAGGCTTGCCCCCCACCCTCGTGGCTAGGGTGTGGGCCCCCTGGTCTTCATCTTTTGCAAGGATTTTTTATTATTTCCGAAAAGATGTTCCGTGAAGTTTCAGGTCATTCCGAGAACTTTTGTTTCTGCACATAAATAACACCATGGTAATTCTACTGAAAACAACGTCAGTCCAGGTTAGTTCCATTCAAATCATGCAAGTTAGAGTCCAAAACAAGGGCAAAAGTGTTTGGAAAAGTAGATACGACGGAGACGTATCAGAGAGTCCCATCCGGGCACAGGTACAGTCTTCGGTCTTTGTATCTTCATAGCCCATCAGTCTGGCCCATGGCTAATAGACCGGATCCCCGAGGACCCCTTAGTCCAGGACTCCCTCAGTAGCCCCCGAACCTGGCTTCAATGACAAGGAGTCCGGCGCGCAGATTTGTCTTCGGCATTGCAAGGCGGGTTCCCTTCTTTCCGAACTCCAAAATAGTCTTCGGTCGTACCGATGTATCCGGACCTGTAACTCACACCACACACAATCGTAGAGAGAAGATAATATTTTACGAATCCAATCTTCTAATAATTTTCTATAATATGACATCACGTCTGCCCTGTCAGTATATCAAACTGTTTTGTCTGCCATCCCGTGTTTCGAGATGCGGTTCCATTGGCATGTCTTGTCAAAGCAGAGATCATGTCCCCTTATTACGGGATTCTCATCAATACGGGCGTGGGTAACCCAACCATGCCGTTTACATAGCCCTTGGAATAGATGAGCTTTAAGGCGAGCAGGGAGGCGTTCGATATTCGCTACCCTTATAAGGAGATAAGATTCCCCTTTCTTCTCCCACACCTTCTCTCTTCTTCTGCCTTTCCACTCTTTATCTCCAGCGCCCAAGTTCTCATCTGTTCCCACACGAGAAAGCACTCAACCATGTCCGGATCCGGAGGTCAAGGCAAGTGGATGGCTTCCTCCATCAAGGAGGAGGACATCGCCGAGCTTCGGGCGGCTGGGTACTTGGCGAAGGAAATCGCCCACCATCTTCCAGCCCAGGGTCAAATCATTCCCACGCCGAAGCCCAAAGAGAGGGTGGTATTCATCCCCCATTTCCTCCGCGAGCTAGGGTTTCCACTCCACCCCTTCGTCTGTGGGATAATGTTCTAATACGGGATAGACTTCCATGACCTATCCCCAAACTCCTTCCTCAATATCTTGGCATTCATCATCGTGTGCGAGGCCTTCCTCCGCATCTAACCCCACTTCGGGCTATGGCTCAAAATCTTCAATATGAAGCCGAAGGTGGTGGATGGCCAGCACGTAGAGTGCGGGGCACCATGGTGAGCAAGCTCACCAACGTCTCTTGGCCAAAAGGCACATTCCTGGAGTCTGTCAAGGAATGGCAGAAACAATGGTTCTACATTACCAAACCCCGCGAGGACACTTGGGCCACGGCTGCCAAATTCAACTCTGGCGCTCCCATGCGACTCACCTCCTGGGTCGAGAAGAGCCCGAACTGGTGTTCTTCAGACGAGCTGATTGCACTGCAAACGCGCATTCAAAGCATGATCGATAGGGACATCAAGCTTGTCGACGTAATCCAAGTGATGCTGGTGCGCTGGATCCTCCCCTGCCAGAGCTGAAGCCGCCCTCTATGGGATTTCAACCCGAAAAAACACCACACCTTGGAGAGGCTCTTCGAAACAACTCATGAAGATGCCTGGAAATTGCTCTTTAAGGGCAACGAGATACCGCCGGCCACAGATTCGGACCGTGGTAACGACATAAATCACCTCCCCAACGAGGTATGTTATTTTCAACATCCCCTACTTGCTTGTTTCAAGGGTGACATCTAAGCTTTTATTATCATTGCTATTTCAGTACTGGTTGAAGAAGGCGAAGCAGATCCGGTGTCCGGCTCCCGTGCCTGAAGAACCAGTCATCCCGCATTTAGCGAAGTTGCTGGAGTCGGCGCCTTATAAGGCACCAGAAAAGAAGGCCATGGGAAAGGCCAAGGGGGTCTGGAGTGGCCCTCGCTGCAAGGGCACTTTGGACGTGACGTCCAAAGACAAGACCCATTCCCCTGCCGCCGAAGACGACGAGGATGAGGTGGAGGAAAGCGACTCTCCCCCTGATGAGGGAAGGAAGAAGAGGGCGGCCTCCACAACTCTGGAGGCGGAGGTGCCCAAGAAGGGGAAGGGCTCCCTCGTTGATAACTCCGCATGGGACGTCGACAACAGTACGGAGAGACGCCCCCGCGCTAAGCCTCGGGCCGCATCGTAAGTACGAAGACTTGTATGCACCCATAAAGTTTCTCCTCCTCACTACATTGAGATGATTGGTTATGTTTATTGTAGTCCGGCCCACAACAGCTCCCCGCGATCCTCGTCAGGAGGCTTGCTGGATTCCAAGGCGATGGCCAGTGATTCACAGCCAGCCGCTCACTCCCCCAAGGCCAATGATGATGCGGAGGTGCTGTCCTGAAGGACTGTTCCAGGCGGGGGAGAGGCTTAGGAGGCGCCAGAAGGCGAAATCCCCATCGCCGGACACCAAGGGGAATCAATCCCCATGGAGACTGGTGGGGAGGGCCGTACTCAGTTCGACCCTCAGCCGGACTCAATTCTGGAGACCGAGGCTGCTTCGGAATCCGACACGCGACCTCCTTCGAAAGAAGGGGGGATGCTTGTTCCCCCGGTGACCCTGTCCAACCAGGGGCACCGGATAATCTGCTGGAAGTGCTGCGAGGCGCTTCCATTGTGGATGAGCACCATGTCCTTATGGACACGGTAATTGAAAGGGTTCAGTCCGCCAAGAGCGAACTAATCGAAGCCTGCAACAGCCTGTTGACAGGTTTTGAGGTAAGCAGCGCCAAAAAGGAGAAAATCCCAATGTAGACAGTAGCCCCTGAGACACTGTCTGGTGTTCGAAAAGAGAAAACCGGACAAAGGATCAATCTCCTATTGCAGGAAACTAACTAAATTTGTCCGAAATGTATGTGCAGGCGTCGCTGTTGGCCGTGGCCTCGCATACTTTCTAAATCTCTGGACTGAAGCAGAAACTGGCGGAGACCGAGGAGGAGCTGGGCCAGGTGAAGAGGCAGCTCCAGGAAAAACAAGGTAAGTAATAACCTGTTATGGATTCGAAAAAGGGAAAATGATATGCAATGACCGAAATACCATGATGTGAACAGAGGCGACAACCGAGGTTGAGGCCCTGAAAGCGGCCCTGGTCGAAGCCAAGGGGAAGGCTGTCAAGGAGCAGGCCACCCGTAAGAGGCTCAAGGCCTGGGTCAACGAAGTCCAACAGGAGCTCCAGGACGCGGTGAGGAAGTGCGAGACCTTGGAGCACAATGCGTCGGCTCAAGAGGCCGAACTTGCCAAGGCTCATAAGAGTGCGGAGGCGGCCCAGATTGAAGTCCAGGATGCTCTCCATGAGATCCAGGAGGCCAGGAAGATCGCGGCAGGTAAGGCATTCAATATGCAAAGCAGGAGTGTGAAGAGGAAATTTCTTTTACTAACCCAGATCCAGAGTTCTCTAGGGGCCTTTACTGATCTGCCACGCAGTGTGACCGACGCTGCGGAGTTCTTCTGAGCTGAAGAAGGGAGCTCCACGGAGAAGTTGTTCTGGTCGCAATATTACGCGCCAGAATATCTGGTACCCTTCAGCGATTAGCTGAAACAGCTGGTCGAGCTGCAGAGGGTGGCCAAACTGGCCATGAAAGATATGATAATCCGGCTGTGGCCGGCCGAAGCTATTCCCAGCAGCTACTTCGGCCTCGTGAAGAAGCTGGTGGATGCCTGTCCTCGGCTGGATGTCATCAAGCGGTCCGTCTGCATCGAGGGCGCGCGTCCGGCCTTCTCTTATTGCAAGGTCTGGTGGGCGAAGCTGGATGCTGTCAAGCTAGCGACCGGGGGGCCACTGGAGGGCAAGGAGCACCGCACACCTGAGCGATACTTCGGCGATGTCTTAGAGGGGTCCCGCATTGTTGCGGATCATTGTGCGAAAGACACCATCTTTGAATGAATGTATTCGAGATCCCTTTGCCTTATATGATGAAACAAAATGTTTATGCAATATAATGCTTATTATGTTTTCAAATTTTTACTTCCTGTGCGGACGTGTTGTATGAAATCTGAGGGTTAACCAGTCGTCGGCTTCTGCCCCCACGTAGGTAGTACCGGGGTGCTTGGGATGGAATCTAAACAATCTTGATCCAATTAGATGGTCCTTGAAGGAGTTGTTTAGCGCAACGAACCAGGCAATCAGACTATGCGGCTGTAACGACCTCACTTAGCCATAGGAGTGCAACAATAAAAGCATGGGCGCAGCCCCTAGTATACGAACTAGAGTGCTATAAGCGTCTGATCGGGAAGTACCAATCCTTCGCGTAATGCGGAAGAAATCTCCAACGATTTGCAACCTCCAAATAGCTGACCGGCTCTCGCCGCATCATGACAGTCAGTTTTCGGCTTTCTCTACTGAGGTGCTCCTTTGGATAAACCAAGGCACAATCGCAGTAGTTCTCCCTTTACTACCTTAGCCGATTTAGCGGAACGTAAGGTAGCAAGCACAGGAGCCGGGCAACCCAACTATTGACCAAAGACATGATTCGGAGCCAATGCATATAATACTAAATTCGGGGTGCCAAACTATACTTATAAAAAGTGTTTGGGCTTTTGTTGCCATAGTGTGGGGTGCTGTGCAGTCCCTGGCGAACATGAAACGCACCAAAGTGTTCGGGTGCTACCTGATAAGGTTATCCACAGGGGAGCTGAAAAAAGGAAGGAAACAAAAAAGATACGAAGGTAAAAAGCTGGAGTCCTACAGCTCCAGCTGCATCATTGTAATTTAATTAGTACGTCAAGGCGCATTGATACATGTAGTCCGATAAGCAACATGGTATTTGACATGCCGAAACCAAGGGGAGCTGCACGCGGGTCCTGAAAAATAGGTAGAGTTATTGTTAACGGAATCACCTAAAAAGTCCCCCATATGACTGCGTTTCCCGCCGTCTTGGTGTGTTTTATCCTTCAAGCGGACCGATGACCAGGCCATCAGATGGTGCCTGTGGGATTGAGACCTAAAAAGGAAACAAGTAAAAGTGAAAGTATGTGTGTATCCGATGTCGGTTGAGCCGTACTACGGACCACAAGCTAGCTATGCCTCCATCAATGCCCATGGAATTTTGAGTGCGTAGTTATGTACGCGCGGCACGAATGCCACCACTTGATCGGAACTGCGACGGAGGCCGGATTGCTAGTCGAGCTCCTGACGAGCCGAGCTCTCGTACTGCAGAGTAGTTCGGACCCTCTTAACAGTGTTCGTGGGCTCGGCAGCCGAATTAAGATTCTGCTTGAGAAGGCCGCTCTGTACTTCTGCTGCTAAGGCAACTGTGTGCTCTTCTGTATAGAGGGAGCGTTCCATATTTCCGTTGACTGTTATGACGCCGCGTGGACTGGGCATCTTGAGCTTGAGATAAGCATAGTGTGGTACTGCGTTGAATCGAGCGAACGCAGTTCGTCCGATCAGTGCGTGATAGCCGCTGCGAAAGGTGACGATATCGAAGATTAACTCCTTGCTTCGGAAGTTGTCTGGAGATCCAAAGACAACCTCTAGTGTGATTGAGCCCGTACACCAGGTCTCTACACCTGGTATGACTCCTTTGAAGGTAGTCCTAGTGGGCTTGATCCGAGATGGGTTAATGCCCATTTTTCGCGCTGTATCCTGATAGAGCAGATTGAGGCTGCTACCTCTGTCCATAAGGACGCGAGTCACGTGGAACCCATCAATTATTGGGTCTAGGACCAGTGCGGCTGAGCTACCGTGACGGATACTGGTCGGATGATCCTGGCGATCAAAATTGATCGGGTATGACGACCATGGATTAAATTTTGGGGCGACTGGCTCTATTGGTAGACGTCCCTGAGCGCACGCTTGCGCTCCCTCTTGGGGATCTGGGTAGCGTATATCATGTTCACCGCGACCTGAGGGGGAAACTTCTTCTGTCCCCCTGTGTTCGGTTGCTGGGGCTCTTCGTCATCGTCCTCGCTTTGCGATCCCTTTTTCTTGTTTTCGACTTCTAATTTGTTGGCCTGTTTAAAAACGAAACAATCTCTATTTGTATGATTGGGTGGTTTGTCTAGGGTGTCATGAATCTTGCACGGACGATCAAGTATGCGGTCCAAGCTGGATGGGCCCGAATTGTTCTTTTGGAACGGCTTCTTCCGCTGACCGGACTTAGAGCCCCTGAATCCGGCATTGACTGTCGTGTCCTCGGTGTTATCACTGTTGTTTCGACGCTTGTATCTGTTGCGTCGATACTTGTCTTTGCTAGTTTTCGCTTCAGGGGGGCCGACGTCGCGTGCATTGTTTTTGCTACGGGCCAACCAACAGTCCTCACCCGCACAAAAGCGGGTCATGAGTGCCGTGAGGGCTGCCATGGATTTTGGCTTTTCTTGGCCGAGGTGGTGAGCGAGCCATTTGTCGCGGATGCTATTTTCGAAGGCTGCTAGGGCTTCGGCATTCGGACAATCGATGATTTGGTTCTTTTTTAGTTAAGAACCTAGTCCAGAATTTCCTGGCGGACTCTCCGGGCTGTTGAACTATATGGCTTAAGTCATCAGCATCCGGAGGTCGAACATATGTGCCTTGGAAGTTATGGAGGAAGGCCTCTTCCAAGTCCTCCCAGCTGCCAATAGAATTTGCAGGCAGACTGTTGAGCCAGTGCCGAGATGGACCCTTGAGATTTAAAGGGAGGTATTTGATGGCGTGGAGGTCATCGCCGCGGGCCATATGAATGTGGAGAATGAAGTCTCTGATCCACACCGCGGTGTCCGTGGTTCCATCGTATGATTCTATATTCACGGGTTTGAACCCTTATGGGAATTCATGATCCAGGACCTCATCAGTGAAGCAATGAGGGTGTGCGGCACCTCTATATCGGGCCATATCATGACGTAGCTCTGATGGAGTCTGTCTGCGGTTCTCAATCCGCGCATGACTAAGTTTTTCACGTCCGAATAGGTGGCCATCGTCGCGTGTCGAGGCGCGTCCTCGCGATCCGTAGATTGATCTAGTATGTCCTACTTTATTGTTCAGGTTTTGCCGGAGGTCATATGTATGACCGTGGGCTAATTTACCTCTACCTATGTGCTGAGGCGGGGCTGGCTGGTGTTCGGCATGAGTTGCCGTTTTGTCTCGACCACGTGGTGGTCGGTCAGCCACATTGTACGATGGAGGTATGTATTTTGGAGCCTCCTCATCAAACCGAGGTAGCAATTTGCGCTTTGGGTAGCTTTTGGTTGGGCGCTTGAGGCCGTATTCTTTGGCTGCTAGGACAATAGTCCATTTATCATTGAGCAGATCTTGGTCAGCTTGAAGCTGCTTCTGCTTCTTTTTCAGGCTCCTTGTAGTGGTGATTAGCTAGCACTTGAAGCGCTCCTGCTCCAGAGGTTCCTCAGGCACAATGAAATCGTCGGTGCCGAGGCTCACATCATCCTCGGAGAGCGGAAGATAGCTTACGTCCTCCGAGTCTTCGTGCGTGGCCTGCTTGCCAGCTAGCCTGCCCATCTTCCCGTTCATCTTGTTCATTGGCTGTTTCAACGGGGTCTTCGTTGTCTTCGGCACCTTCTGGGGTATTATCTTCTCCTGTGCCGGTGATGCTGTCTTTACTGCGGCGCGACTTAGAGCGGCGCCGCTGATGCCGATGTTTGGATTGTATTTCGGAAAGTTTACCCTCAGCTGGATCTTCCTTGTCATCGCCGCTGTTTTCTTTTGGTGCATCCACCATGTATACATCATACGAGGAAGTGGCCATCCAGCGTCCGGTGAACGGCGGGTTCTGGGCCTCTTCTTCTCCGGCATCGTCGTCCATACCGTCGATGTCCTCGGAGTCGCAATCAAGTTTGTCGGTCAAATCCTCGACCGTGGCTATGAAGTGGGTGGCGGGTGGGAAGCAAAATTCTCCACCGTCAGCCCCTAGTTCGAGCCGGATATAGTTTGGCTGTGAGTCCTCCGCCAAGGACAGGTTTTTAATGAGTTTAGCACATCACCCAAAGGCGAGTGCTGGAAGATATCTGCGGTGCTGAATTCAAAGATCGAGCCATCCTTAGTCCAGGACTCCCTCACCGACCATGGGTTGAATTTTGGGGTGACGGTTGACGGTGTAGACGTCCCTTAACGCGCGCTTGCTCTCCCGCTTGGGGATATGTGTGACATATATCATACTCACCGTTTTTACCATGGGGGGATTTCTTCTTTCCCCCGTGTTCGGTGGGCGAGGCTCTTCATCACCATCCTCGCTGGCCGGCCTGTTTAAAGACCCAACTGTTTCTGTTGGTGTGATTGGGAGGCTTTTCGGGGGTGCCATGAATATGGCAAGGCCGATCAAGTATTCTGTCCAAACTAGACGGACCATCTCTATTTTCCTTTGAATGGCTTCTTCCATTGACCGGGTTTAGAGCCGCTGAATCCAGCGTTGACCAATGTGTCTTCGGTAATTTCATTACTGATTCGATGCTTGTGCTTGTTGCGTCGTGGTTTGCCATTGCCGTCCCTGGCTTCAGAGGTGCCGCATTGCTGGTGCTATTGCTTCTGCGGGCTAGCCAGCTATCTTCTCCTGCACAAAAGCGGGTCATTAATGCGTTAAGGGCTGCCATGGACTTTGGCTTTTCTTGGCCAAGGTGTCGGGCGAGCCATTCATCGCGGACGCTATGTTTAAAGGCCGTGAGGGCTTTGGCGTGTGGACAGTCAACAATTTGGTTCTTTTTAATTAAGAACCTTGTCCAGAGTTTCCGGGCTGACTCTCCGGGTTGCTGGACTATGTGACTGAGGTCATCGGCATCCGAGGGCCGTACATAGGTACCTTGGAAGTTGTCTCTAAAGGCATTTTCCAAATCTTCCCAGCTGTCAATAGAATTTTCTGGGAGGTTGTTTAACCAGTGCCGTGCCGACCCCTTAAATTTCAAGGGGAGATATTTGATGGCATGTAGGTCGTCACCGCGAGCCATGTGTATGTGGAGAAGAAAATCTTCAATCCAGACTGCGAGGTCCGTCGTGCCGTCGTATGAGTCGATGTTCACGGGTTTAAATCCTTCCGAGAACTGGTGCTCCATTACCTCATCGGTGAAGCATTGGGGGTGTGCGGTGCCCCTATATCAGGCAATGTTGCGGCGTAGTTCGAATGAAGTCCGTATGCGATTTTCGGGCCGAGTGAGGTTGTGCTTGTCGCGCCAGGCTTGATGGTCGTCCTCTCGCGCTGGGGCACATCCCCTTGATCCATATATTGATCTTGTTTGACCGGCTCTATTGTCCAGGTCCTGTCGTAGGTCGTAGGTGTATCCCGGAGCCACTATTCCTCTGCCTTTACGCCGAGGTGGTGCGGGTTGGTGTTCGTCTTGTGTTGTCGCTCTATCCCGGCCACGTGGTGGTCGGTCAGGTATGTCAGTAGCGCCACAATTGGCGGTATGGGCTTCAGGGCCTCATCGTCGAATTGGTGTAGCAGCTTGCGCTTCAGGTAGCGCTTTGTTGGGTGTTTGAGGTCGTATTCCTTGGCTGCCAAGACGTTAGTCCATCTGTCATTGAGTAAGTCCTGATCACCTTGAAGCTACTGCTGCTTCCTTTTCAGGCTTCTTGCGGTGGCGATTAGCTGGCGCTTAAAGTGCTCTTGTTCGAGGGGTTCCTCCGGCACAATGAACTCTTCGTTACCGAGGCTCACATCTTCTTCGAAGATCGATAGGTAGTTACTATCCTCCGAGCCCTCATTCTCGACAGGACCGTCGGGGTTTACCTTCCCATCCTCCCAATCACCCTGTTCGTATGTTGGATCTACAAGGGCTTCGGGGTCTTTGGCATTATCCGGAGTATTATTGTCTTGGGTGCCGGTATTGTCGTCTTTGTCACGACGTGATTTTCAGCGGCGTCGCTGACGTCGACACTTCAGAGGGGCTTCGGCAGGCTTGTCCTGAACCGGATCCTCCTTGCCGTCATCGCCATCCTCTTTGGGTGTGTCCACAATGTACACGTCATATGTGGAGGTGGCCGTCCATCGTCCGGTAAATGGAAGGTTTTGGCCTTGTTCATCTCCAGCATCGTTGTCCATACCGTCGATGTCTTCGGAGGTGTAGTCCAGCATGTTGGTTAGATTTTCGACAGTGGCTATGAAGTGGGTGCTGGGTGGGACATAAAATTCCCCGCTTTCAGCCCCTAGTCTGGGATGGGCATAATTCAGAAGCGATCCTTCCGTAATGGCGAGTGATCGCATTTAGTCCAGAGCCTCATTTAAAGGCGAGGGTTGGACAGAGAAACGAGAGTCCGTGGGGCTGTCCGGAGTTGGAGCCTCCTGGTGGCGCCCGCTTGACACGGACCTCGAGAGTTCGGATTTCGGGTCTGGTGGGGTATCCGGTGCTTGAGTGACAAGGGGGGTTCGGTTTGTCTTCGGGTTAGCCGATGATGCCGTCCCCTCCGGATCTTTGGTAACAAGTTCCATAACTGCAGACAGTCCGGCGGACTCTAAACTCCTATCTTCGGACCTGACAGCCTGCTCCCGATCCAAGGCCAGAGCGGTGATTGGGGCCGCGAACCCTTCGAAGATCCAATCTCCTCGGATATCGACGACGTAGTTTAAGTTCCTGAAACTGATCGGATGACCAAGGAGGTAGCTGTCGATCTGCTCGATGTGGCCAATCGAGTTGGTACGCAGCATGAAGCCGCCTGATAACCCACAAGTATAGGGGATCGTTTGTAGCTTTTTTCTATAAGTAAGAGTGTCGAACCCAATGAGGAGCTAAAGGTAGAACAAATAATCCCTCAAGTTCTATCGACCACAGATACAACTCTACGCACACTTGGCGTTTGCTTTACCTAGAACAAGTATGAAACTAGAAGTGCTTTGTAGGTGTGATAGGGTAGGTTTGCAAGATAATAAAGATCACGTAAATAAAATCTAGGGGCTGTTTATATAAAGACACAACTAAATTAGTTTTAGTAGAAAGCTTTTGTCAACAATAAAGTTATTTGTCCCTAGGCAATTGATAACAAGTACCGGTAATCATTCTTGTAATTTTATATGAGGGACAGGCATGAGCTAACATACTTTCTCTACTTGGATCATATGCACTTATGATTGGAACTCTAGCAAGCATCCGCAACTACTAAAGATCATTAAGGTCGTGAAACCCAACCATAGCATTAAGTATCAAGTCCTCTTTACTCCCATACGCCATAGCCTACCTATCCGCGTGTATGTTTCTGTCACTCTCGCAACACTGACAATAAGCAAACCATGAACATATTGCAACAACCTACAGCGAGGGACCCTCACGTTCGCGCGAGATGGAGGGCACCATGGGACAGCACCATAAATAAAATATACAATCATATACCAACCAAGATCACGATTAACCCACGGGACAAAACAGATCTACTCAAACATCATAGGATAACCATAGATCATTCGGAAATAATCTATGGAGTTGAGCACCATGTTTAAGTAGAGATTACAGCAGGGAGAAGAGGTGTTACACCGCTGCATAGAGGGGAGAAAGTTGGTGTTGACGGTAGCAAGATTGTTGATGTAGATCGCCATCCCGATCGTTGCCCCGGTGGCACTCCGACGCCACCGGAAGCGAGGGGGAGAGAGCCCCCTCCTCCTTCTTCTTCCTTGGCCTCCTCACTAGGTGGGAGAAGGATTTCCCATCTGGTCCTTGGCTCCCATGGCATGGGAGGGGTGAGAGCCCCTCCGAGATTGGATCTCCCTCTCTGTTCTATTCTGTTTCGCCGTCCCCCAGATCTGGCCGAAAACCGTTTCTTATATTCCCGGAGATCCGTAACTCCGATTGAGCTGAGATTTTACCATGATTTTTTATGGATATAAGCTTCCTTGAGCCCGAAGTAGAGGTCCAACTGACGTACGAGGTGGGGACAACCCACCACCACGCGCCAGGGGCCTCTAGCGCTCCCTGGTGTATTGTGCCCTGTGTGGGCCTTTGTTTGCGGTGATTCCAACTCCAAAAAATCACATATATTACAAAATAATTCTCCATAAATTTTCATCGTGTTTGGACTTCGTTTGATATGGATACTCTGCGATACAAAAAATATGCAAAAAACAGGAACTGGCAGTAGGCACTGGATCAATAGGTTAGTCCAATAAATCATATAAAAAGTTGCCAAAAGTATGTAAAAGTTGTATAATATTGGCATGGAACAATCAAAAATTATAGATACGACAGAGACGTATCAGCATCCCCCGAGCTTAATTCCTGGTCGTCCTCGGGCAGGTAAATGATAAAAAAATTGATGTGGAATGCTACCTAGCATAAACTTGATCATATATGTAATCATGGAATGAATATTAAGACATAAGTGATTCAAAGCAATAGTCTATAATTTGACATCAAGATATCAATACTCAGGCATCCCAACAAACAATCATGTCTTTCAAAATATCAATGCTAAAGAAAGCTATTCCTACAAAATCATATAGTCTTGTCATGCTTTGTCTTCTTAACACAAAGTATTTATCATGCACAACCCCGATGACAAGCCAAGCAATTGTGATAGGTGCAAGGGGCCCGATCTTTTGATGAGATGATAACTATCGATTTGGTGGAGATGACTTTGATGATCCGACTACAAACGTGCACGACGTTGCGCCTTAGCAATCGCTAAACCAACTCCGAGAGGTTATTGACCACGCTAGAGCACGATCAACCTGACCACGAAGGTCTATTCCTGCAAGCAATCGAAGAACAAGCAAAATATGATTAAGTAATCTGAATATTGCGAATATGGATGACGTATTAATAAAAGTGGGGTTTCATAAGCGGTCTTGGTCTGGTCGTTGGACACAAACGAAGTACACGAAGTTGCAGCGATGGCTAACTTTTAACTAAATAAAACCCAAGTCTAATCGATTCCCTTAGGGCTATATTTATAGGGTAAAAGCGAGGGGATTTCGTCCACCCTTGGCAAGGTGGGACTAAAACACCTCCCGAGTCGTTTCCCCTATAATATGGACTCTAAAAATATCCTATGAAGTAGTATTTCGAAAATACATGGGCCTGGCCCAAAAATAAGGTGGCCCAACACCTATAATAAGCAATGGATGAATTTTATGAACGGGTATCTTGTATATTTCATCCATCTTCTTGTATGTCATCATGGTGGCTTCAAAGTGCGGAAATCTTCACTGGAAACTCTGTTCTTGTTCCCTTCGCGCGTTCCTTCATCTCCATGCTTGATCATACTCCAATGTTCATCCTTCTGGTCCATGATAGGCCCTTCAACTCTAATCAACATAAATGTATCCAAGTTAGGCAGCATCACATTCTCATGAACATAAGAAACATTACCAAGAAACGGAAGTACCTGATAATTTAACTGGCGTGTGTGAGCTCTAGTAATTGGTCCAATAGGTATAGTAGCAGGGGTTGTAGGTGTAACTGTGGTAGCCATGTCATCATCATCCTCCCCTTCTTGAAAACAAAGCCGTCCTCGGCGTTGCTTAATCTGAAATGTGGCTAACAAAAGAGACAAGGTGTACATGTTGTATATGTATATGTCATCCTTTTTTACTGATCTCAGTTGTGGCACATGTGATAGAGTTATACAAGAGCACACTTCAAAAGTTATGAAATATAAAGCCAATATATTATCACAAGAAGTCAAAGGCATGAAAATACTGCAACTTAGTTTTCACATATAAGTGAAGCCATTATTCATATCAAAAGATTGACAATGCTTATCATTAAACCATCCCAACATTGTTGAATAAACTTTAGTTGTTTCAAAATTACATGCTACAACATGCTTAAATAAGCAAACATGCAACAAGTTATTCGACACGGAATCATCACCAAGATTGGAGGTCATATTAAAATGATTAAACATTGGCGCAATTATTTTCAAATGTATTTGATCCAAATCGGAGTTATTCCCTGATTCACATGGTTCTTTCGCGTCAACAGTTAGTTCAATGGGTGCACTCAAAATTGTTGTTATTGCATTCGTCTGATCACATGGTGAAGTCAAATCATGAACATAGTCCTCTAAAATAGGTGGTGTGATTAAAGTAGTCGGTAGCTCATCACATGGTGCATTTAAATTGACAAGACATTCATCATACTCATGTGGAGGTGGAAGATTAATACCTTTGCCATTACCTCTTATGGTTAACTCAGATGATGAAGGAACTCTAGGTGGCGACGCGTCACATGGTGGAGGTGTTGTAGTGCTCTCAACAATGGATGTTGTTGTCATAGTAGGCGCAATGGTGTAAGGAACAGCCGTCCCAACTCTTGGGATTTGCACCTTCCGCTTGTTTGTCTTGTGGGCAACACGTCTTGTTATCTCCTGTTTAGCTTTGCAAGCAAGACGAAACAAATGGTCCATAGGATAACACTTTTCATGAATTAGTATCTCCTAAATGTCACGGTTTAATCCTCTCGAAAATCTATCCATAAAATCTTCTTCACTTTCTTCCAAAGAGGAATGCAACAAGGTAGTTTGTAAATCATCATAATATTTTGTTACGGTGTCACTACCTTGTTTTAAATGTTGCAACTTTTTAATCATGTCACGAGTATAATAAGCGGGGACGAAAGTATGTCGCATGGCAAGTTTCAAATCATCCCAAGTAGTAGGTATATAATCAGGGTGTAAACGACAATATTCACCCCACCAAACTAAAGCATAACCAATGAAAGAACCAACCACAACCTTAACTTTTTTACGTTCATCAAAATTATGGGAAGTAAATATATTATTTATGTCGAACCAACCACAACCACGTTAATGAATGCAAGCTGAAAATTCGTTCAAAGTGGTCGAGTGCTGGTCTTAGGCTAGACCGTGTTAGAGACGCGAGCCTAAGACACAAACAAATTCACGTAACAACGAGTGGATATATATGTGTATGCAGAAGCAGAGAAAAAAAACCAGCTGAATGGGCGTACTGAATATGTTGAGCTGAAGCAACACACACAAAGAAAACAAAAGCTCACGTGTACTCTCCCTTTTTTTAGCCTTTCCAATTGCCAATGTGAGCTTCCAAACTCCCCCTTTATTATTTTTTGCTCTCTCTTTGTTTAAAGAAAAAACTAACAAGGTTGGACAACAAAATCTGGTAGAATCCACTCTGCCTTTTTTTTAATTCGGTTCAGATCAAACATAAATCTGGTCCACACTTTTTTTCTTAAAAAACCCAACATGGAAAACTAGGCATTTCTCCATGTAGTACACCACGTCATCCTATTCTTCCCTTTTTTTGCTTGGCTCAATGGCTCGCCCTCCCGTGTGCACCCAGCCAACGTCTCCTTTTTTTTCTTCTTTCCCAACAACAACAGATTTTTCCTATTTCGTGATTGCCTTTTCTTATTCTCTCACCAGAACCCTTCAGAAACGTCATTTCCAAACAAATAGAAGATCTCTTTTCGAATTTACTTGATGCTTCCTATGGAAACTGATCCGAAGAATATTCTTGCCGAATTTAACCTTCCAAAATAACAACAGTTTTTTATGACGATCAGACTTCCCTTTATTCTCTCTCTCTCTGTTATTCCTTTCCAAAGCTAAACAACCAACGTGTATCACTTCCCAAACTCCAACTGATCTCTTTTGTTCCTTTTTTTCGCTGATCACAACATTTCCAAATGGCTCACTTGATGTCTGTCCTTCTAAAATGCCAAGAAGATCACGTCAGATATAGTACCACGAGATCTCACTCAAAAGTCAGTCGGCCTATTTTTTGGCGGAACCAAAACTTGCTATTAATTTGTAACGTTGGCTGCTCTTGTTCGTCTTTAAAAAAAATTCTCCTTTATTTTTGCCAAGGAAACTTCCACAGTATGGAAACCACCAACCGAACCCTATTTTCTCCAAAAAAAACAGAGATATATGAAATAGATCAACACTTCTCCTTTTTTCACGTTGGCTGCTCCCTTATTGTGAGGAAACCGAATCAATCTCTCCAGATTTCACATCACCACAAGCTCTTCCTCCAAGGAAACAACAGTATGTGTATCTTTTTTTTCTCTCAATTATTTTTCCACAAGATGAATTCGGCTCCAAGATGAACTAATGTGATGATGGCGATGAAAGGCAAAAGCGGATATATGGTGATGAAGTTGGCAGCAACGGAGTATGACAACGAGATTAATGATGGTGTTTGCGGAAGCGGCATGAACAAAACCTTCTCAGAACTCGAAACTCTAAAAGACTAGACCTAAACTAGCAACTCGACACACGACGCAACCGAAAATTCAACAATGCAAAAACTAAGTGATAATGGCGAAAAGGCTCAGACTGTCTGGGACACGGATGAACTAATCAAACTTTTTTGTGGTTTTTTCTTCGACTATAGGTATGAAGAACAGATGCAATCTAAGGCTATGATAAACTAGAAAATCTCACCGAGCAACCTGAGCTCTCATACCACTTGATAGAGGCGAAGTGTCCCGATCTTTCAATGAGATGATAACTATCGATTTGACGGAGTCGACTTTGATGATCCGACTACAAACATGCACGACATTGCGCCTTAGCAATCGCTAAACCAATCTTCTGAGGTTACCAACGATGCTGGAAGTACGATCAGCCTGAACACAAAGGTCTATTCCTGCAAGCAATTAAAGAACATGCAAGAATATGATAAAGCAATCTGAATATCGCAAATATATATGAAGTGTTGATAAAAGTGGGGTTCTAGAAGGGTCTTTGTCTGGTCGTTGGACACAAACGAAGTACACGAAGTTGCAGCAATGGCTAACTTTTGACTAAATAAAACCCAAGTCTAATTGATGCCCTAAGTGCTATATTTATAGGGGAAAAGCGAGGGCACTTTGTCCACCCTTGGCAAGGTGGGACTAAAACACCTCCTGAGTCGTTTCCCCTACAATATGGACTCTAAAAATATCCTATGAAGTAGTATTTAGAGAATACATGGGCCTGGCCCAAAAATAAGGTGGCGCAACACCTATAATAAGCAATGAATGAATTTTATGAACGGGTATCTTGTATATTTCATCCAACTTCTTGTATGTCACCATGGTGGCTTCAAAGTGCGGAAATCTTCACTGGAAACACTGTTCTTGTTCCCTTCGCGCGTGCCTTCATCTCCATGGTTGATCATACTCCAACATTCATCCTTCTGGCCCATGCTAGGCCCTTCAACTCTAATCAACATAAACATATCCAAGTTAGGCAACATCACATTCTCATGAACATTAGAAACATTACCAAGAAACGAAAGTACCTGATAATTTAACTGGCATGCGCGAGCTCTAGTAATTGGTCCAACAGGTATAGTAGCAGAGGTTGTGTGTAACTGTGGTAGCCATGTCCTCATCAAATTGGTTCATACTTTTTAACGCACTTCAGCCTTTTCGACTCTCACGCAATAGATGAGCGCAAACCATGGATATAGCACTATGGGTGGAATAGAGTATAATGATAGGGGTAAATATAAAGAAGACAAAAAAGTAAGAAAGTCTCACACCGATGCGGCTAACCAATGGGCTATGGAGATGCCCATCAACTGATATCAATGCAAGGAGTAGGGATTGACATGCAACGGATGCACTAAGAGCTATAAGTGTATGAAAGCTCAATATGAAACTAAGTGGGTGTGCATCTAGTCCTATAATAAAAAATTCCCACTAGTATATGAAAGTGACAACATAGGAGACTCTGCATATGAAAAACATGGTGCTACTTTGAAGCACAAGTGTGGTAAAGGATACTAACAATGCCCCTTCACTCTTTTTATTGATTTTTTATTTTTTATTTTCCTTTTTTTCTTTCCTTTTTTAGATTTCTTTTTCTTTTTTTTCTTTTCATATTTTCTCTCTCTCTCTCATTGTCCGGAGTCTAATCCCGACTTGTGGGGGAATCCTAGTCTCCATCATCCTTTCCTCACTAGGGCACTGCTCTAAAAATGAATAATGATGATCATCATACTTCTATTTACTTATGACTCAAAAGAAAATAAAAATTACAACTCGATACCTATGACAAAATATGACTCTATATGAATGCCTCTGGCATGTACTAGGACGTGCAATGATCTAGCGTAACATGTATGAAAAATGATGAATGGTGGCTGAGCCACAACTACTATGTCAGCTATATGATCATGCAAAGCAATATGACAATGAATGCTCAAGTCATCAAATGGAAGCGGTGGAATTTGCATGGCAATATATCTCGTAATGGCCATGGAAAAGCCATAATAGGTAGGTATAGTGGTTGTTTTGAGGAAGATATAATAAGGCTTATGTGTGATAGAGCGTATCATATCACGGGGTTTGGATGCACCTGCGAAGTTTGCACCACGTCTCAATGTGAGAAAGGGCAATGCATGGTACTGTAGAGGCTAGCAAATTGCGGAAAGGTAAGAGTGCGTATAATCCATGGACTCACATTAGTCATAAAGAACTCATATACTTATTGCAAAAGTTTATTATCCCTCGAAGCAAAGTATTACTACGCATGCCCCTAGGGGGATAGATTGGTAGGAAAAGACCATCGCTCGTCCCCGACCGCCACTCATAAGGAAGACAATCAACAATAAATCATGCTCCAACATCATAGCATAACGAGAGACTAACATGCATGCTTCGATAATCACAAACCGTAACACCAATATTCTTACTAAACACAACCGTTTACTAGTACCTCCCACATATTGCATCTCTATATCGCAAAACTTTTGCAAGGAATCAAACATATCATATTCAGTGATCCATAAGTTTTATGTAGGATTTTATGACTAACCATGCAATTTACCAATTCCTTTTGAATCTCTAAATAGATATAAGTGAAGCATGAGAGTTTAATTCTTTCTACAAAAGATCATGCTCTAACAAATATAAGTGAAGCAAAAGAGCATTCTTCAAACAACGGTTTTCTATGTGAGGAGAAACAGGCAATCCAAACTTCAAATTATATAAGTGAAGCACATGAAGCATTCTATAAGGCCACACTCAAAAGGTATAAGTGAAGTGCAATGAGCATTCTATAAATCAACCATGGACTATCTCATACCAGCATGGTGCATAAAAGAAAAATGGAAAAGCTAAATGCAAAAGACGCTCCAAGATTTGCACATATCACATGAACGAAATGAAACCGAAAACATGTCGATACTTGTTGAAGAAAGATGGGATGCCTTCCGGGGCATCCCCAAGCATAGACACTTGAGTCTCCTTGAATATTTACTTGGGTTGCCTTGGGCATCCCCAAGCTTGAGCTCTTGCCTCTCCTCCTTCTCCTCATATCGAGACCTCCTCGATCTTTGATCACTTCATCCACATAAAACTCAATAGAAGGTTCGGTAAGATCCATTAGTATAATAAAGAAAATCACTATAAGTACTGTTGGAAAGCAATTCATATTTTATTTTTGAATTGTAGCTACTGTAATATAACTTCTCCATGGCTTATACCACTGATAAAAATTGATAGTTTCATCAAAATGAGCAAAACAATGCATCATAAACAGAATCTGTCTTAAGCAGGATAGTCTGTAGTAATCTAAACATTAGCCATACTTCTGGTACTCCAACAATTCTTAAAAAATTATAAAAAATAAGCATTTTGTATATAAATACAGTGCAAAAATTTTCAGAACCGTTTGACGTTCCAGGGAAAAAAATGTAAAATCATGCACTACAGCCAAAGTTTCTGTTTTGCACCGCACAAACCAACAAGCAATCTAAACATCCTAAAGGTAAATCTTGGCACATTATTTTTATAATACAACGGAATTGTACAAGGGATAATTATTTTTGTTGAAATGTTTCTGTAATTAAGATTCACAAAGTTTTCGTGAGCATGAACAAAGTTCAAGGACGTCCCCCACTTTCACAATGCTCGTTTATCTCACTTTCACTTTTCTTTTTTGAAAAGTTTTGTGTTCCCCTCTATATTTTTTGTTTTTAGACTTTATAAAAGCACTCACAGAAATAAATGACTCTCTAAAACTTCCGGGTTGTCTCCCTGGCAGCGCTTTCTTTAAATCCATTAAGCTAGGCATAAAGTGCTCAAGTAATGGATCCACCTGGATCCCAAGGCATATCAAAGCCAATTTTAATTAGCAATGGTTTGGCATTTAGTAGTGAGCACAAAGCAACATATGTCAAGCAATGACGAAGTCTAACTCTCTTACTATGCATCGACATGTCATACAAGAACAATTCATGAACATCAAGTAAAGGCCAATACATAGTATAAGCAGTTTCTTGCAATTTTATCGTGTTGGAAACATAAAGAGGTGGAGATGTAGTTCCTCTATCAAAATAATTGCAAGTAGGAGCAGCAAACACATGCATATTATATTCATCAAAATAATCATGTGCAACGGTAGAACACAACCCATCAATGTAATCCTTAATAAATGCAAACTTCTCGGATATAGTGTAGTTGGGAGAATTCAAAAAGATAATAGGACTATCATGTGTGGGTGCAATAGCAACAATTTCATGTTTAACATAAGAAACTATAGCAAGTTCTTCTCCATGAGCATCATTTAAATTGGCAGCATGACCACAAACATAGCAAGCATCATCAAAAAGGGATATTTCAAACGAAACAACGGGATCATAGCAATTATCATGGCATTCATCGTTCGGTAAGAATGAAGGGAAATTAAACAATGTATGAGTTGAAGAGTTACTCTCACTAGAAGGTGGGCACGTGTGATCAATCCGGTCTTCCTCCATTTGTTCTTCGCTCCCCTCATCACCTTTTTCATCGAATGAGCTCACAGTTTCATCAATTTCTTCTTCCATAGACTCCTACAAAATATTAGTCTCTTCTTGGACAACAGAGACTTTCTGAATAAATTCATCAATATCGGAATTGTGTTTATAATTATAATAGTAATATTTAAGGATAGCAAGATTTTCAGGTCTATAAACTGAATCATCAAAATCTTCAAACTTTTTAAACAAAGATTCAATTTCACATGCACCCTTGAAAGCAACAAATTCTTCTATTCGTTCCACATCATAATAATCATATATACCTATAGCATGAGAAGACAAGGTTTTATTATCATTAAATTCACATGGAAAGGGAAGATGTGGAGCATTCATCCTAGAGCAACAAGTATAATCATATCTCTGGCATAAATCCCAAGCATACCAATGTAGCATTTGAATTTGATCCCATAACAATTTACCTTTATGAGTCAAGCGATAATCCTTAAAGTATTCATGTTGATCCATCGTTACTCCCATTATCAAGTTGAATGGGGTTTTCTCAGGATTATCAAAGTAGTGCACAATATTTTTAACATAACGAGCATTGAGGGTTTTAGGAGGTTCCCCATCTCCATGAGTAGCAAGTACCACTAATTTTTTTGGTGTTTCATGTTCCATATCCATAACTAAAGATAGAGAACAACTTAGAACAGGAAATAAAAACTACTTAGTGATAAAGCAAACAAGCACACATGAGAATATTCACCCCATGCTATTGCTCCCCGGCAACAACGCCAGAAAAAGGTCTTGATAAACCACAAGTATAGGGGATTGTTTGTAGCCTTTTTCGATGAGTAAGATGAAGGAAATATGCCCTAGAGGCAATAATAAAGTTATTATTTATTTCCTTATTTCATGATAAATGTTTATTATTCATGCTAGAATTGTATTAACCGGAAACATAATACATGTGTGAATACATAGACAAACAGAGTGTCACTAGTATGCCTCTATTTGACTAGCTCGTTGATCAAAGATGGTTATGTTTCCTAACCATAGACATGAGTTGTCATTTGATTAACGGGATCACATCATTAGGAGAATGATGTGATTGACTTGACCCATTCCGTTAGCATAGCACTTGATCGTTTAGTTTGTTGCTATTGCTTTCTTCATGACTTATACATGTTCCTATGACTATGAGATTATGCAACTCCCGTTTACTGGAGGAACACTTTGTGTGCCACCAAACGTCACAACGTAACTGGGTGATTGTAAAGGTGCTCTACAGGTGTCTCCAAAGGTACTTGTTGGGTTGGCGTACTTCGAGATTAGGATTTCTCACTCCGATTGTCGGAGAGGTATCTCTGGGCCCACTCGGTAATGCACATCCCTATAAGCCTTGCAAGCATTGCAACTAATGAGTTAGTTGCGGGATGATGTATTACGGAACGAGTAAAGAGACTTGCCAGTAACGAGATTGAACTAGGTATTGAGATACCAACGATCGAATCTCGGGCAAGTAACATACCGATGACAAAGGGAACAACGTATGTTGTTATGCGGTCTGACCGATAAAGATCTTCGTAGAATATGTAGGAGCCAATATGGGCATCCAGGTCCCGCTATTGGTTATTGACAAGAGAGGTGTCTCGGTCATGTCTACATAGTTCTCGAACCCGTAGGGTCCGCATGCTTAACGTTCATTGACGATAGAGTACTATGAGTTATGTATGTTGGTGACCGAATGTTGTTCGGAGTTTTGGATGAGATCATAGATATGACGAGGAACTCCGGAATGGTCCGGAAGTAAAGATTGATATGTGGAAAGTAGTGTTTGATCTCCGGAAGGGTTCCGGAATTCACCGGAAGGGGTTCTGGATGTTTCCCGAAATGTTTGGGCACGAGAACACTTTATCTGGGCCAAAGGGGAAAACCCACGAGGCTTTTGGAAAGTGCAAAAGGAAGTTTTGTGGAGACCATAGGCTAGACGCCAGGAACCCTGGCGTCTAGGTGGTAGACGCCGGGAACCCTGGCATCTAGCCCTAGAGTCCGAGAAGGACTCTTGCCTTTCGGGTGAAACCGACTTTGAGGAGGCTTTTACTCCAAGTTTCGACCCCAGGGCTCAACATATAAATAGAGGGGTAGGGCTAGCACCCAAGACACATCAAGAAACACCAAGCCGTGTGCCGGCAACCCCGTCCCCTCTAGTTTATTCTCCATCATAGTTTTTGTAGTGCTTAGGCGAAGCCCTGCGGAGATTGTTCTTCACCAACACCGTCACCACGCCGTCGTGCTGCCGGAACTCATCTACTACTTCGCCCCTCTTGCTGGATCGAGAAGGTGAGGACGTCACCGAGCCGAATGTGTGCAGAACTCGGAGGTGCCATGCTTTCGATGCTTGGCTCGGTCGGATCATGAAGACGTACGACTACATCAACAATGTTAATATAACGCTTCCGCTTACGGTCTACGAGGGTACGTAGACAACACTCTCTCCTCTCGTTGCTATGCATCACCATGATCTTGCGTGTGCGTAGGAATTTTTTTGAAATTACTACGTTCCCCAACATAAGAGTGTCGAACCCAATGAGGAGCTAAAGGTAGAACAAATATTCCCTCAAGTTCTATCGACCACCGATACAACTCTACGCACGCTTGACGTTTGCTTTACCTTGAAAAAGTATGAAACTAGAAGTACTTTGTAGGTGTGATGGGATAGGTTTGCAAGATAATAAAGAGCACGTAAATAAAATCTAGGGGCTGGTTAGATAAATACACAACTAAATTAGTTTTAGTAGAAAGCTTTTGTCAACAAGAAAGTTATTTGCCCCTAGGCAATCAGTAACAAGTACCGGTAATCATTCTTGTAATTTTATATGAGGGAGAGGCATGAGCTAACATACTTTCTCTACTTGGATCATATGCACTTATGATTGGAACTCTAGCAAGCATCCGCAACTACTAAAGATCATTAAGGTCGTGAAACCCAAATGTAGCATTAAGTATCAAGTCCTCTTTACTCCCATACGCCATAGCCTACCTATCCGCGTGTAAGTTCCTGTCACTCTCGCAACACTGACAATAAGCAAACCATGAACATATTGCAACACCCTACAGCGAGGGACCCTCATGTTTGCGCAAGATGGAGGGCACCATAGGACAACACCATAAATAAAATATAGAATCATACCAACCAAGATCACGATTAACCCACGGGACAAAACAGATCTACACAACCATCATAGAATAACCATAGATCATTGGGAAATAATATATGGAGTTGAGTACCATGTTTATGTAGAGATTACAGCGGGGTGAAGAGGTGTTACACCACTGCATAGAGGGGAAGAAAGTTTGTGTTGACAGTAGCAAGATTGTTGATGTAGATCGTCGTCCCGATCATTGCCCCGGTGGCACTCCGGCGCCACCGGAAGTGAGGGGGAGAGAGCCCCCTCCTTCTTCTCATTCCTTGGCCTCCTCCCTAGGTGGGAGAAGGATTTCCACTCTGGTCCTTGGCTCCCATGGCATGGGAGGGGCGAGAGCCCTTCCGAGATTGGATCTCCCTCTCTGTTCTCTTTTGTTTCGTCGTCCCCCAGATCTGGCCGAAAACCGTTTCTTATATTCCTGGAGATCCGTAACTCTGATTGCGCTGAGATTTTAACACGATTTTTTTCAGATATAAGCTTCCTTGCGCCCGAAGTAGAGGTCCAACCAACGTACGAGGTCGGCACAATGCACCACCGCGCGCCAGGGGCCTCTGGCGCGCCTGGTGTATTGTGCCTTGTGTGGGCCTCCGTTTGCGGTGATTCCAACTCCCAAAAATCACATATATTCCAAAATAATTCTTCATAAATTTTCATCGCGTTTGGACTTCGTTTGATATGGATACTCCGCAATACAAAAAGCATGCAGAAAACAGGAACTGGCAGTGGGCACTGGATCAATAGGTTAGTCCAATAAATCATATAAAAATTTGCCAAAAGTATGTAAAAGTTGTATAATATTGGCATGAAACAATCAAAAATTATAGATACGACGGAGACGTATCACCATCGAATACGAAAATTTGGCCCGGGGGGGGGGGGGAATCTTCCCCCAAAACAGCATCATTGTGTATGATCGAATGAACCATCGAATCATTTGTCGACACCATAGAGGAACTCTCAATGAAAGCACCAATGTCAGTGTCAAAATCGGCAGATCTCAGGTAGGAGGTCCCCAACTATACGTCTAAGGATCGATGGTAACAGGAGACAGGGGACATGATGTTTACCCAGCTTCAGGCCCTCTTAACGGAGGTAATACCCTAGTTCCTTCTTGATTGACTTTGATAAGTATAGGGGTTACAAGAGTTGATCTACCTCGGGATCGTAATGGCTAAACCCTAGATGTCTAGCCTATATGATTATGATTGCCTCTATGGACTAAACCCCCCGGTTTATATAGACACCGTAGGGGACTAGGGTTGTGCAGAGTCGGTTAACAGAGAAAGGAATCTTCATATCCGAATGCCAAGCTTGCCTTCCACGCCATGGAGAGTCCCATCCGGACACGGGGGAAGCCTTCTATCTTATATCTTCATGGCCCACCAGTCCAGCCCACAACACATAGCCCGGACGCCCGGGGACCCCCTAATCCGGGACTCCCTCAACACATATCCACTACATCATCTCGAGAAGAACTCCGTCAGCCAGTAGCCTCGGGAGCCCCCGCTTGTGGCCCTACCTCAGGAGCACGTCTGCTCCTGGCGCTCGAGCCTCAGGAGGGGTGCTGGACTGAGGAATTTAAGGCATATCTGGTGCATGGGACGCTGCCGGAGGAGGAGGAGGACGCGAAGCGTGTGGCCCGGTAGGCTACGGCATACTACATCCAGGACGGTGAGCTATACAGAAAAAGACCAACTGATGTTTCCTTGCGATGCATCTCTAGGGAGCAGGGGAACGAGCTGCTAGCTGACATACACGGTGGAGACTGCGGGCATCACTCATCGTCACGTACCCTAGTTGGTAAGGTGTTCCGCAACGGGTTCTACTGGCCCACGACACTCAACGATGCGACCAAGATGGTAAGGTCCTGCGAGGCCTGCCAGTTCCATGCCAAGCAAATCCACCAGCCGGCTCAGGGCCTCCAGACTATCCCGCTTTCGTGAGCCTTCACGGTCTGGGGACTCGACATCTTGGGCCTGTTCCCACGGGCACCTCGGGGCTACCGCTACCTCAACATCGCCATTGACAAGTTCACCAAATGGGCAAAGGTTGAAGCTGTTTGCACCATCCCAGCCGGATCAGTAGTTAAGTTCATCAAAAGCCTAGTAAGCCGGTTCGGGGTCCCTAACCGCATCATCACCGACAACGGCTCGCAGTTCACTAGCAATCTCTTCAAGACCTATTGTGCTAACCTTGGAACACGGATTTGCTACGCTTCGGTGGCACACCCCAGGAGCAACGGTCTAGCTGAGCGCACCAAAGCTGAGGTCCTGAGAGGCCTGAAGACCAGGACCTTCAATAAGAAGCTCGAAGCCTGCGGCAGGGGCTAGCAGGACGAGCTCCAGTCTGTGCCGTGGTCCATCTGCACCACCGCCACCAAGCCAACAGGCGAGACCCCGTTCTTCCTCGTCTACGGAGCAGAAGCGGTTCTCCCTCACGAGGTCAGGCATCGCTCCGTGCGGGTCCTGGCATTGTTCGATGAGACGAAGCAAGATGCCATGCGGGGGATGGACCTCATGCAGGGGGTGGAACGCCGCCGTGAAGCCTCACTCCAAGCAGCAAGATACCAGCAGGCGCTACAACGGTACCACTGTCGTAGCATCTGCTCCAGGACGCTTGAGGTGGGCGATCTCGTCCTGAGGCGGGTGCTCTCCAGGGAAGGGCTGCATAAGTTCTCACCCATGTGGGAGGGCCCGTTTAGGATTGCCCGCGTCTCCAGGCCTGGCTCCGTGCGCCTGGAGACGCAGGATGAGGTCCCCATCCAGAACACCTGGAACATCTAACACCTCCGGAAGTTCTACCCATGAAACAAGGCCTAGTGCCTGTGAAAGTCTCGACTCGTGACACTCTCATGTAATAATGAGTGGGGCTGTACACGCCCCGGAGTCTCTGGAGTGCCGCCCTCGGTCTTCGGGGCTCCCTCCCACGTCCTAGTGGAAACACTTAGCTCCGCGCTGGTGAGAAGACTAGACTAGGTGCCGGACGCGGCTGTTCATTTGCTTTCTGTAGTTGGCTTGCCTCTTTTCCGTTAATGAAATTTGGAGTTCCAGCTTTTCTGGGTGGCTTGCCTCTTCTTTCTATTTCTTCTCTCGATTCTTTGTTTTTTGCCAGTGAGGGCGACAGTTGCCCGACGCTCTCCCTCGCACACCCCGCAAGGGGGGCTGGACAGGTGGTATGCGCGTGCGCACTCCCCTGTTCCCCGCGAGGTGTTCTCATCAGAGCTTTTGAGTGCCGCATTCCCCCTTAGTACGTGCCCACGGGTACCGCGACACGGTGCGTCTGGCCATAACCAGCCCATACCCAAGGCCGCGCAGGAAGGAGTAAAGATTTATCAAGAAGTTTTTGCAGCTCCGCGATGCAGCCTCGCGATGTTACCCGAATTAACAGTGGAGAGGCCCCACCAGGTGCCCACAGACGCACGCCCTCATGAGGTCAAAGCTACACCGGACGCATCGAGCTAAGTTACCCTTCTACACCCGTATAAGGCATAGATCTCACAACACATCCCGGAATCAATAAACGCATCATAAAAGCAACATAAGCACCACGGTTCATTACACGCCCTCGTAGGGCCCTGTATTCGTTTCTGACAATGCAGGGGAAAGGGAAAGAGAGGACAAGCAAAAGCGGCTCCTGCGACACGGCTACTCACGAGGGTGGCCCCCAGACTCAGTCAGAGCCCTCCTCACGCTTTATTGGGGTGCGATGATGGGATGACCCGCCACCATCCCGAAGCGGGCACGACGGCGTGGCGGCTCGTCATAGCCGCCACCGCTGGAGCTTTCGCCGAAGGACGAGCTGCCGTAGCTGGGCGAACCACGGTCGCCACCGCGGGCAAGGTTGCCCTTGTGCTCGTCATGGCCATCGCCAAGGCCAAGCACCTCGCCGCAATCGTCGTCGTCCTCAGGGCAGCATCTGGCGTGGCGACCGTCTTCCCCAAACACCCTCACGAAGAGGGTCACTACGCCGTCGTACTTGAAGTGGAGGGTGCACCGCCTGCCCAAGCCACGCGCGGGGGCGAACGTCTGCTAGCCATGGGTCGGGGCTATGTTGCCTGCAGCAGAGACCTCCACCGCGACCCACGAAGCCTTGCAGCAGCAGTCGTTGGCCTATAGCCAGAGGCCGCCAGGACCTATGACCGACAGTTCGCCGGTGAAGGAGCGCGGAAGTTGAAGCCAGGTGCCGGCCGGGTTCGCCGACCAAACGACAAACTCCTGCAACACCTCCACCGAGTGGAAGCGTAGCCGGGGAGGCCGGCGACCAAGGCACGCCTCCCCTCATCAACGGGGCTGCCCCGGCCAAGGCGGCTCTCGCTGCGCGAAGGAGCACCGTCCCGTCCGCTAAGGACGGTGCCGGACCCCGAAGGAGTCCGCCCACGCCCATGAGGGACCGCAGCGGGGGTCGCGGCATGCTTGCGCGGGCGGTCACGCCCCGTCTTAGGCGGTGGCGAGCCAGGCCCCTTCTGGCGAGCTTTCCCCTTCTTGGCGGCCGAGAAAGTCTTCACTAGCGCCATGGGTGTCGCGGCGATGAAGAGGAAGAAGCAGGAGGAGTGGAGGAAGAGATGGGTGATGGGGGCTCCGCCCCCCTTCCCATTTATAGCCAGGAGGAGGCCAACTGCCGAGCTCCACGATCTAAGGTAATAATAACCTTTTTCTGCATGTAACAGGGACTCATCAAGTCGGGCAGTTGCCGAGACAGCATGGGGAAGCGAAGACGCCCACGTCCCGTCAATCGCCATGCGTCAATCAAGGCTGCATGCTGTTTGGGCCCACAACGCTCTGCACTTGACCCTTGGGCCCAGGGGCTACTGTCGGCGTCCTGGGAACGGGGGTACCCAGACTTGCCTTCCTGCGGCCCAGGGCATGGCTCCACCATCGGCCTGGTACGACCTATATTCATCAACCAACTCTCAAGACCCTCGCGAGGGGCCAAGCCTCGCGAGGCGGACGACAAAGAACTCTCAGGGGCAGCCTCACTAGGCTGGCTCGTGAGGAGAGGGGAGATCAAGGAAAGGGGCACCTCGTGAGGTTTCCATGATGTGAGCCATGATGACCAAGGCCAGGCGGGCGCCAGCGGGCGCAGAGTGCCACTTTCCTCTTTGGTGCTAAATAGGCAGGCGCATGCGAGGAGTCCCGAGGCGTCGGGCAAAGGTTTCCATATTGGTGCAATGAGACCAAGACCAGTAGGACAGAAAGACGGAGGTCATCACGGAGCCCACGACGGCGTCACCACCAGAGCCTTTGGCATGCGAAGACCAACTTTTGTCAGGATAACTTGTACTCGTTGCCCCCCTTCAAACTGGCCGTTGTGGGACCCCTTCTGCCTAATATTCGGGGAGAGGACCCGGGCCTCTGTAAACAGGACTAGCCACCACCGTAGTCGGGGGGGGGGGATCGGTGACTAGATCCATTCTACCAAAGGCAACCACACAAGCTCGTCGAGCTCGAGAACACCTCTCCTCAGGAGGTTGTTCTTCCCTGGTACTTGTTCATCCCCAGCCTACAAGGCAACCCACCACACTACACTGGAGTAGGGTATTACACCGCAAAGGTGGCCCGATCCAGTATAAACTCTTGTGTCCCTTATTCCTTGGGTTCGGCGAGCTAGGCTTTGCGATCGTTGCGAGAGCGTGAGCTACGGGGAGAGATCTTTGTGCGCACCCCAGTGTTCGAACCTCAAGGGTTTGCCGGAACCTGTAATCCGACATTTGGCGCGCCAGGTAGGGTGCGCTGAAGCTTTCCCTCTGTCGATCCATGTTCCGCAGCTCCACCGCATCCATGTCAGACGCTCGCCGAGCCCATGCTGAGCGCCGCGCCACCCTCGCCGCTCCCGTCACCCAGACGGTGCCCGTTGGCAGACCTCCCCGCCGTTCTCCATCACGTGCTGCCAACGCCGCCACCGGACCGACAATGAACGAGCAGCAAGCGTTATTGCTGCACCCCTCTATGCGGTGGGACGACCGCACCGCCACCCCGCCGCTGAATCCGGCCGGCTCGTCGTCCCACGCTCGTCGCGCCCCCATGGATGCGCAGGCCGCGTTGCTCATGGCACGCGAGTTCCTGCATTACCGCCCGGTCAACAACCTCTACGAAGACTAGCTGGACCGCATTGCCGAGCTCGTCAGTGCTGCTGGGGGATCTCCTGCACCATCCCTCTCGGTACCTCGCTCGCCTCCAGCCGCGTGGGACATAGTTCACGGAGCGCTTCCGCCGCCCTGGCATCAAGATGGCGCCCTCGTGCCAAGACGCATGGCTCATGGAGTGCCCCCACCTCCTCTGCATCAAGACTGTGTCCTCGCCCCAAGACGTGTGGTCCCGTGACGTGATCTGCCATGCCGTGTGCCTGCGCACGACGAAAGAAGCTGCCAGAAGGTCCCTCAACCGCAAGAAAATGCTCCCGCACTTCCCGCACCACTACATCAAGACCGCGCGCCGCCTGTTGTGGCAGTGCGTGGGTTCGAAGACCAGATTCCACTGCCACGACGGGCTCCGGTGACCACAACGGGTTGCCGAGCCTTCACTCCCGAGCTGTGCACCGTCGTTTGGCCAGGCAAGTTCAAGCCGGATCTGCCTCCGCGCTAGGACGGCACCCCCGACCTTGTGGAGTTCTTGCAACTCTATGAGCTGAGCATCGAGGAGGCAGTCTTGGATGCTGGGGCGACGACAAGCTCATGGCCAACAAGTTCCCCATGGCCCTCGTTGGCGCGCCGTGCGCCTGGCTGCTCAATCTGCCGGGATCTTCTGTAGCTTCTTGGCAGGAGCTACGCGGCCTTTTCGTCACACTTTCACAGCACCTGTGCCTGTCGCCGCGCGGCCCTCCTCGGCGGCTCGCAGGCGCCACCCTCGGACCGCCACACCAAGCAGTTCTTTCGCCAGATCGGCGCCGCCTTTGTGCAACGGGGAGCCCCTCTAGGCTGGGCGGCGCCCAAGGTCGACCTCACCTTCGACTCAGCGGATCACCCAGCTACCATGGCCGGCTCGGGTGCACCCCGGATGCTCTACACACCCACCATCTGCCACGTCGTCATGACCAAGACCATTATTAACGGCGGAGCGGGCCTCAACGTGCTCTCCGTGGAAGCTTTCGGCTTGCTTCACGTGTCGTACGGCCGGCTTTGCCCCACCAAGCCTTTCTCTGGAGTCGGCAGCGGGCCCACCATCCCCTTGGGGCAGCTATGCCTCTCGGTCCCCTTTGGTACCCGGGACAACTACCGCACCGAGCTCATCGACTTCGACATCGCCCGCATCGGCCTCCCGTACAACATCATCCTCAGGTACCCTTCTTTGGCTCAGTTCATGGCAGCGACCCATCTGGCCTACAACCTCATGAAGATGACGGGTAGCAGCGGCGTCCTCACCGTGGTCGGAGACACCAAGCAAGCTCTGGCGACCCTCAAGCTTACCTTCGGGGCTGCAGCGGCAGCGCGCCCGGCCGGCGAAGCTACCCCAGGGACTAAGGAGGTTGCACCGGCATAGAAGAAGCAACTCTGCACTCAAGACCGGGCCAAAACGAAGCAAGTGCCGGTCGAGGAAGATGGATCTTTGGGGGCCACCTTCACCATAGGCGCCGTCCTAGACCCGGGTCAAGAGGAGGTGTTGGTGAAGTTCTTGCACGCAAACAAGGAGGTATTCACCTGGGAACCCAAGCAGCTGGTAGGGGTCCCAAGGGGGGTAATCGAGCATCACTTAAGGGTGTGTCCCAATGTGCGCCTTGTGAAGTAGAACGCGCGGCGATAGTCCACGGAGAAGCAGTCCTTCATCGTCCAGGAAACTCACAAGCTGGAGGCGGCATGCGTCATTCATGAGGTCCGGTACCCGGAGTGGCTGGTGAACCCCTTCATCATGCCAAAGAAAGGCGGGAAGGAACACATGTGTGTTGATTTCACCAACGTCAACAAGGCCTATCCCCAAGACCCGATCCCGCTTCCGCGTATTGACCAGATCGTCGACTTCACCACTGAGTGCGACCTATTGTGCTTCCTGGACGCGTTCTTGGGCTATCACCAGATCAAGATGGCAGTGGAGGATGTTGAGAAGACTGCCTTCCTGACCAAGGGCAGAGTGTATTGCTACACCTACATGCCGTTCGGACTGCACAACGCTGGGGCGACCTTCCAGCAATTGATGCACATTGCCCTGGGTCAGCAGCTCGGCAGAAAGTCAGAAGCCTACGTCGATGACATCGTGGTTAAATCTCAGGAGGCGAGAACCCTGATTCAGGACCTGGAGGAGACCTTCGCTAGCCTGCGCCAGGTGGATTTGCGGCTCAACCAGGAGAAGTGCGTGTTCAGTGTCCCCTCTGGCAAGCTACTGGGTTTCATCAGTTCTCACAAAGGGATCGAGGCTAACCTCGAAAAGGTCAAGGCAATAGAATACATGAGCCCACCATAAACTCTCCAGGAAATGCAGAAACTTGTCGGCTGCGTATCCTCGCTGGGGCGCTTCATCTCCAGGCTGGGGGAGCGCGCTCTGCTGTTTTTCAAGATGATGAAGAAGAAATGCCCGTTCGAATGGACCCCAGAGGCAGAGCTGGCGTTTCAAGACCTCAAGAGATACCTAACCATCCCACCATTAATGGTGGCACCTCGCCCCCTCGAGCCTCTGGTGCTCTATATGGCCGCTACGCCTCACTCCGCCAGCTTGGCGTTGGTGGCGATTCAGGAGGAGCGCTAGACCAAGGACCCGCAGCGCAATACTGCACCCTCAGCTGGAATGGTGAAGGCACAAGAAGGCGCCGCTAAAGCCAAGACGATACCCACAGACGATCACACCCCACAAGACGGCGTACAAGAGCCCACGAAGGCCCAGATGGACGACCTGGCTCCTGAGGTCCCCCACCTCAGGAGGCACCACAACCTCCGGAGGACGCAGGCTCCGTTGACGCTCCCGCCTCGTCGAGCACCCATTATACTTTGTCAGCACCGTGCTACGGGACGCAGGAGCATGGTACCCAATGCCGCAGAAGCTCTTACTCGCGCTCCTGGTGGCCTTAGACAAGCTACGCCATTATTTCCAAGGCCACCCAATTAAGGTCGTCTCAGCCTACCCCCTGGAGAGGGTGCTTCGGAGCCCCAATGCCGCGGGGAGAGTCGCAAAATGGAACATTGAATTGCAAGCATTTCAGCTGGAGTTGTGCACAACCAGGGTTATCAAGGGATCTGCACTTGCCGACTTTGTTGCGGAATGGACCGATGCTCCTGAGCCCGAAGCGGGCGAGAGCCGATCCCTCTCGCCGAGAGATGAAGCATCGGATGGCTGGGTCATGTACTTCGATGGAGCTTTCACACGACAAGGCGCGGGGGCTGGCGCTGTGCTCATCTCACCCATCCAAGACAAGCTATATTATGTCGTGCAGCTCTGCTTCCAGCGGGGTGAGAAGGTCTCCAACAACATCATGGAGTACGAGGGGTTGATCGCTAGGCTCAAGGCCGCTGTAGCATTGGGGGTGAAGCGTCTCACCATCAAGGGTGACTCGCAACTCCTCGTCAACTTCTCCAACAAGGTGTATGAGCCAAGGGACAAGCATATGGAGGCATACCTCACGGAAGTGCGCAAGATGGAGAAGCAATTCCTCGGCCTAGAGCTACAACATGTGCCACACGACACCAACAAGGAAGCTGACGAAATCGCCAAGAAGGCATCGATGCGGCTACCCCAAGAACCTGGTGTCTTCGAAGAGAGACTCATCAAGCCTTCAGCGACCCCTGTGGCCGTGAAGACTACATCACCTTGAGAAGAACTCCTTCAGCCACCAGCCTCGGGAGCCCCCGCTTGCGGCCCTACCTCAGGAGCATGTCTGCTCCTGGCGCTCGAGCCTCAGGAGGGGTGCTGGACCGAGTAATTCAAGGCATATCTGGTGGATGGGACGCTGCCGGAGAAGGAGGAGGATGCGAAGCATGTGGCCCGGCAGGCTACAACATACTGCATCCAGGACAGTGACCTATACAGAAAACGACCAAATGATGTTTCCTTGCGATGCATCTCCAGGGAGCAGGGGAACAAGCTTCTGGCTGACATACACGGTGGAGACTGCGGGCATCACTCATCGTCACGTACCCTGGTTGGCAAGGCGTTCCGCAGCGGGTTCTACTGGCCCACGACGCGACCAAGCTGGTAAGGTCCTGCGAGCTCTGCCAGTTCCATGCCAAGCAAATCCACCAGTCTGGGGGATGGATATCCTGGGCCCGTTCCCACGGGCGCCTGGGGGATACTGCTACCTCTACGTCGTCATCGACAAGTTCACCAAATGGGCAGAGGTTGAAGCAGTCCACACCATCCCAGCCGGGTTAGTAGTTAAGTTCATCAAAGGCCTAGTAAGCCAGTTCGGGGTCACTAGCAATCTCTTCAAGACCTATTGTGCTAACCTTGGAACGCAGATTTGCTACACTTCAGTGGCACAACCCAGGAGCAACGGTCAAGTTGAGCGCGCCAACGTTGAGGTCCTGAGAGGCCTCAAGACCCAAACCTTCAATAAGAAGCTCCAAGCCTGTGGCAGGGGCTGGCAGGACGAGCTCCAGTCTGTGTTGTGGTCCATCCGCACCACCGCCACCAAGACAACAGGTGAGACCCCGTTCTTCCTCGTCTACGGAGCAGAAGCGGTTCTCCCTCACGAGGTCACGCATTGCTCCGCGCAGTTCCTAGTGTTGTTTGATGAGACGCAGTAGGACGCCATGCGGGGGATGGACCTCGTGCAGGGGGAGGAACGCCGCCGTGAAGCCTCACTCCGAGCAACAAGATTCCAGTAGGCGCTGCGACGATACCACTGTCGCAGTGTCTGCTCTAGGACGCTTGAGGTGGGCGATCTCGACTTGAGGCGGGTGCTCTCCAGGGAAGGGCTGCATAAGCTCTTACCCATGTGGGAGGGCCCGTTTAGGATTGGCCGTGTCTCCAGGCCTGGAGCCGTGCGCCTGGAGACGGAGGACGGGGTCCCCATCCAGAACGCCTAGAACATCCAACACCTCCGGAAGTTCTACCCATGAAGCAAGACCCAGTGCCTGTGAAGCTCTTCGCTCGTGACACCCTCACGTAATAATGAGTGGGGTTGTACGCGCCCCGGAGTTTCAGGAGTGCCGCCCTCGGGCGTCGGGGGCTCCCTCCCACGTCCTAGTGGTAGCACATAGCTCCACGCTGGTGAGAAGACTAGACTAGGTGCCGGATGCGGCTGTTCATTTGCTTTCTGTAGTTGGCTTGCCTCTTTTCCTTTAATGAAATTTGGAGTTCCAGCGTTTGTCGGTGGATTGCCTCTTCTTTCTAGTTCTTCCCTCGATTCTTTGTTTTTCGCAAGGGAGGGCGGCAGTTGCCTGATGCTCTCTCTCGCATGCCCCGCGAGGGGGGCTGGACAGGTGGTATGCGCGTGTGCACTCCCCTAGTCCCCGCGAGGCGTTCTCGTCTGAGCTTTTGAGCGGCGCATCCACCTTTAGTCCGTGCCCCATTGCTACCATGATGCAGTGCGTCTGGCATAACCAGCCCATACCCGAGGCCTCGCACAGGAAGGTGTAAAGATTTCTTAACAAGTATTTGCAGCTCCGCGATGCAGCCTCGCAATGTTACCCGAATCAACAGTGGGGAGGCCCCACCAGGTGCCCACAAACGCGCGCCCTCATGAGGTGAAAGCTACCCCGGACGCATCGAGCTAAGTTACCCTTCTACACCCGTATAAGGCATAGATCTCACAACACAACCCGGAAACAATAAACGCATCATAAAAGCAACATAAGCACCATGGTTCATTACAAGCCCTCGTAGGGCCCCGAATTCATTTCTGATAATGCAGGGGAAAGGGAAAGAGAGGACAAGAAAAAGCGGCTCCTGCGACGCGGCTGCTCACGAGGGTGGCCCCCGGACTCAGCCAGAGCCCTCCTCACACTTCACCGGGGTGCGACGACGGGATGACCCGCCACCATCCTCGAAGCGGGCATGGCGGCGTATCGGCTGGTCGTAGCCGCCGCTGCTGGAGCTTTCGTCAGAGGAGGAGCTGCCGTAGCTGGGCGAACCACGGTCGCCGCCGCGGGCAAGGTCGCCCTCATGATCGTCACGGATATCGCCAAGGCGAAGCACCTCGCCGCCATCGTCGTCGTCTTCAGGGCAGCATCTGGGGCGGCGACCGTCTTCCCCGAACACCCTCACGAAGAGGGGTCGCCGTGCCGTCTTGCTTGAAGTGGAGGGCGCACCACCTGCCCAGGCAACCCGCGCGGGCGAACGTCTACCAGCCGCGGGTCAGGGCTACGTTGCCTGCAGTAGAGACCTCCACTGCGACCCACGAAGCCTTGCAGCAGCAGCTGATACGTTCATTTTACATCATGCTTTTATATCGATATTTATTGCATTATAGGCTGTTATTACACATTATGTCACAATACTTATGCCCATTCTCTCTTATTTTACAAGGTTTACATAAAGAGGGAGAATGCCGGCGGGTGGGATTCTGGGCTGGAAAAGGAGCAAATATTAGAGACCTATTTTGCACAGCTCCAAAAGTCTTGAAACTTCACAGAAGTCATTTTTAGAATATATAATAAATACTGAGCGCAAGAAGTTCACCACGGGGGCCACACCCGGCCCACGAGGGTGGGGGGCGCGCCCTACCCCCTGGGCGCGCCCCCTACCTCGTGGGCCCCCTGGTGGCCCTCCGATGGCCATCTTCTGCTATATGGAGTCTTTCGATGAGGAAAAAATCATAAGCCATCTTCCTGGACGAGACTCCGCCGCCACGAGGCGGAACCTTGGCAGAACCAATCTAGGGCTCTGGCGGAGCTGTTCTGCCGGGGAAACTTCCCTCCGGGAGGGGGAAATCATCGCCATCGTCATCACCAACGCTCCTCTCATCGGGAGAGGGCAATCTTTGTCGGAGTAATGGGCCACGGGTAGGCTGACCCAGGCCCAGAAGCTTTCAAGACATTGGGGCAGGCTGCACCCCTCAAGACCCCAGGATGAAGAGCCGCCTTCTGAGAGTCGGCGGCGAGGCAGCCGACTGCCCACTCACGGCCGAGTCCCGAGGACGACTTCAGGATGAGCCGACTCCTGACTGGCGCCTTCCAGAGAAGCCGGCCATGGGGAGTCGACCTGTGACGCTAACAACCCCCATGCCCTCATAAAGAGGGACGGGACGGGGAGGGGCCACAGTAAGGTCCACTCCCACCCTTTTCCAAGGGTAGGCGTGGCCACAGTACGCCGTACCCGCGGAGATCTCCGCCCGGCGTGACACTGTTGCCATGCCGGCCCTGACGTCAGCCGCACAGGGCGGAGTCCTGTGCCCACGCGGCCTGCCGGTACGACCCATGGACGACGGGTCCCACCAGTCGGTGGGCGTACGGAATACGGCGAGAGCGCTACCAGTCGGCCCAGTGGGGAGTCGGCCCCCAGGAGTCGGCCGGCCCCTCCCACGGGCCCCACGCGCCATTAACCGGACGCGACAGGGAATGGCAACAGTGATCACCCGCCAAATGGCGGAGCTGTTGCCACGACCCCATGACCGAGCCCGCGTCATTAGAAGCACGGCTACAGTAATCTGCAGCCGGCAAGACCCGCCTGCGGCGGACGCGACTTGTCGGCTCCGTACCGAGCCAGTCGGCGGGGCCCACCAGTCGGCGGGCCCCAGGGGTCGGCGGATAAGACGGCGGCCAGAGAGACTGACAGCTGGGCCCGCGTCCAACCGGATTACCATTGTACCCCTGGGGGGTAGGCCTATATAAACCCCCCAGGGCACCCATGCAAAGGGTTGGAATCCATTAGCACTAGACCAGATCATAGAGGAAGGAGAGAGCTAGCCTAGCCTTCTCCTACCTCCAGGAAACAGCTCAAGGAGCAACCGTGTACACACTTTGCCATAGTGATCATACGGAGACCCCGCAGAGCAGCAATAGGGGTGTTATCTCCACGGAGAGCCCCGAAGCTGGGTAAGATTCGCCGGCGTGCATGCCTTCGCCTTATCTCGTTTCCAGGCACCGGCGACGTTCTACTCGCTCCCACCATGATAAGCCATGCTTTGCATATGTCGCACACAACCCCCGACATTTGGCGCCCACCGTGGGGCATGGTGCACCGTCGTCCGGAGACCTGCTCTGGACGGGAACCCTTTTCCTCCTTGGCGAGCGCAGGCAGCCTGGCACGCCAGACGGAGTTTGCGCCGACGCGCTGCACGATGCGTTCACCTCTCCGACGAGCCTGCATCCGACACAGGCACGGGCGGCCCCAAGAGCCTCCTCGCGGGCCTCCTTGACCAACTCCACATCGCCGGTGAGCCTGCCGTGGACTTGGAGTCTGTAGGCTCCATCGACCCGATGCTGGTCGACTCTGATACCACGTCGCTCGACGCGTTCCCCACCAACGTGGTGGTCTACGACGAGCCGCTCCCTCGCACGGAGAGCGACGGAAGCACCGTTACAGAGGTGCTCGTCATTAGTCATGACGAGCATCCCGGTGGAGGAGCGCATGACCCACTTGGCGCGGCACTGCAAGACCTGAGCGCACCCATTCCGGAAGACGCTGACGCGGAGACGCTGGAGGCGCGCCGCCTTCAGCTCATCGAAGGTGCGAAGAAGCTGGCTAGCATGAGACGCTTGTCAGAAGCCTACTAGCGTGAGATGGATCATGCTGTAGGTGGCTCGCCAGCCCCAACTAGGCCCAGCCGCCTAGGCGCGGTCCAGCAGCGCGGCGTGGTCATCGCCAACCTATTCGGGGCAAATCGCCCTGTATACGCCACGCCTGCGGAGAACATTCGAGCCACCCAGGCGGCGGCGGATGAGCTGGACAACTTCGAGGGTGAAGAACACCGCCTGATGACGGAGCGAGTCCAGCGACTCCTCGATGCGGCTGCCGTGCAGAACGAGGCCGGCTTCCGCACAGAGGCGCCGCAGTGACAAAACGACGACCTGCCTCCATGCCGAGACCAAGGCGCGATGTCTCGGACGCCGACTGGCGGCACCCGCGGAAGAAAAGACAAGGATCCGGCTGTCAGCCGCAGTCGGACTCGCATTACCATAGAGTGCGACCAAGACGGCCGCCCAAGAGCAGTGGAACGACGGGACGACTGTCCGCCTCCTTCTCCTCGCAAGGAAAGGCGAGTCTCCCCGCCGCCTGTTGACCATCCAACTCTCGGCGACCGCCTTGGCTGCCGAGAGGGAGTCGGAGAAAACGACGCCCGCCACCGGATCGACCGACTTCACCGATCCCTGGCGCTGGAAGAAGAAGACGAGTTTGGTCCGCCTTGTTTCGGGCCCCGCGTTCGAGACGAGCCCTTTCGCAAAGGGTTCACGCTCCCAAGAGACACGCCCAAGTACACCGGCTTCGTGAAGCCAGAGGACTGGCTGGTTGACTACTCCACGGCCGTCAACATAGCGAACGGCAACAAGCGTGTTGCCGTAAAATACGTTCCGCTCATGCTCCAGGGCACGGCCCGGACATAGCTGAACAGCCTGAAACCCCGCAGCATCAACAGCTGGGTCGACTTCACCGATGCATTCGTCCGCAACTTCACAAGCACGTACAAGCGTCCTCCCAAGCCTCGCCAGCTTTCCTTGTGCATGCAAGGCCCCAACGAGTCAACTCGCGACTACCTCACGCGTTGGGTCATGCTTTGGAACTCTTGCAAGGGCGTGCACGAGGTGCAGGCCATCGAGTACTTCACCGCCGGGTGCAGAGAAGGCACCCTCCTCAAGAACAAGCTCCTCTGCGACGAGTCAGAAACCCTCGACGAGCTGCTGATCATAGCAGACAAGTATGCCACGGTCGAGTCCTCCATGAAGGCGGAGATTCAAGTTAATGCGACTGGCAAAGTGGCCCCTCAGGCTCCTAGAACTCTGGCTGGAGACGCCAGTCGGCGACAACAGCAGAGCGACCACAAGCGCAAGGCCCCATAGCTGGCTCTCAGCAGCCGGAAGGTGGCGACAGTCGAAGACCAGCAGCCGGGAGGGCAGCCTCCACCCAAGCGACAGAAAGGCGGCAAGCCCAACTGGTTGCCGGCTTTCTCATATGAGCAGACTCTAGATGGCCCTTGCAAGTTCCACAGCGGCGCGAAGCCGTCGAACCACACCACCCGGAAGTGCCACCGGCTCACCAGGATCGCCAAAGGAGACAGCCTCCTGCCTTCCCCGCCTGCTGGGTAGCCGCCTCCGCCCCAGCAACCGGCTGTCAGGCCAGTCGACGCAGTACAAGACGAGTACCCCGAAGAGCACGGAGCCTACGTGGTATTTACCAGCGTGGCTGGTGATCGACGTAGCAAGAGGTGAATGCAGTAGCATCACAGACACCAGAATTCATGCACTGGTCCGAGAAGCCTATCAGCTGGAGCAGAGCTGATCACCCAGAGGTAATGCCGAATCCGGGCTCCTATGCCTTGGTCTTGGATGCCACCTTTGCCATGGATAGACGAGCTGCTCATTTCTCGCGAGTTTTGATAGGCGGAGGCAGCAGCATCAACATCTTGTACAAGGACACCATGGAGAAGTTAGGAATCAAGCAAAGACAGCTTCAGAACAGCCGGACTGTATTCCACGGCATTGTTCCTGGCCTTTCCTGCTCACCAATCGGCAAGATCCTGATGGACGTTGTCGGCGTTCTGGGAACGGGGGTCCCCAGACTTGCCTACCTGCGGCCTGCGGCATGGCTCAAAGGGGGCCCAGTACGGCCCGTCTTCACCAACACAAACCCAAGACCCTCGCGAGGGGCCAAGCCTCGCGGGGCGGATGACGCGGAGCTTCCTCAGGCACGGCCTCGTCAGGATGGCTCACGAGAAGGCGGAGAGATCAAGGCGGGGTACCTCGTGAGGTGCCCGTGACGCAAGCCATGACGACTCAGGGCGCCAGGCAGGTGCCAGCCCGCGCAGCGTCCTCCTTTCCTCTTTGGTGCAAAGGGAGCAAGCGCAGCCACGGAGTACCGAGGCATCAGGCAAAGGTTGCCATTTCGGTGCAACGAGACCAAGACCAGGAGGACTACGAGACGGAGGTCACCGTGGAGCCCAAGACGGTGTCATCACCAGAGCTTTGCGCAGGCGAAGACCACTTTTGTCAGGATAGCTGATACTTGCTATCCCCCTTCAAATTAGCCCGCCATTGTTGGCTCCCTTCCCGCTCGATATTTGGGAAGAGGACCAGGGCCTCTATAAATAGGACCAGCCACCCACATAGCAAGGGGGTTCGGTCGGTTGGAGGAAGCAGAGAAAGAGAGAGAGAGAGAGAGAGAGAGAGAGAGAGAGGTGACTGAACTCCTCCAAGAAGTTCCTCGCCCTAGCCAAGAACAGACCCTCGCGAGGCTGTTCTTCCTTGTATTGTTCCTCATCATCAGCCCAAGTGGCAATCCACCACACCACACACAGGAGTAGGGTATTACACCACAACGGTGGCCCGAACCAGTATAAACCCTGTGTCTCTTGTGTTATTCCTTCCTTAGTTTTAGATCCTAGCATGGCAGAGAGGTGCAGGTAGGTAGGAGGCGAAATCTCCGCGTGCACCCCAGTGTTTGAACCTCAAGGGTCTGCCGGAACCCGAAATCCGACATTTGGCGCGCCAGGTAGGGGTGCACCGGGACTCGTCTTCCACCACCCCGTTCTCCTCCGACCATCACGCCCATGTCTGACGCTCGTCGGGCCCGCGCCCCTGTCGGCGGGCATCCATGCCGTTCCCCGTCATCTGCCGTCAACGCCGCCACCGGCCCGGCGGGGGACGAACATCAAGCATCGTCTCAGCATCCATCCGTGCGGCAAGACGGTCGCACCGCAACTCCCTCGCTCGCCCCAGCTGGTTCTTCGCCCCGCGCGCTCTGCGTGCCCATGGAGCCCCGCAACCTCTCCCCCGTCTATCGCGCTGCATCAACACCCCCGGTCGTCGCGGCCCACTTGGGCGGCTCGCAGGCACCGCCCACAAGTCACCACGTCAAGCCGTTCATCCGCTAGGTCAGCGCCGCTTCCACGCGGCAGGGGGCTCCCCTGGATCGGGCGACGCCCGAGACCGGCCTGACCTTCAGCTCGGAGGACCACCCCTCCAACTCGGCCTGCTCGGGTGCGCTCCCCATGCTGTGCACCCCCACCATCTGCCAGGTGGCCGTCACCAGAACCCTCATCGATGGCGGCGCGGGCCTCAGCATGCTCTCGGTCGAGGCCCTCAATCTCCTCTACATACTCCAGGAACGGCTGCGACCCAGCCGGCCCTTCTCAGGCGTTGGGGGTGGATCGTCCAGCTCCTTGGGACAGATCCGACTCCCAGTAACCTTCGGCACCTACAACAACTTCCGCACGGAGCTGGTCGACTTCGACATCGCCCCCATCGGCCTCCCCTACAACGCCATCCTCGGCTACACAGCGCTGGCCCAGTTCATGGCAGCGACGCACCCGGCGTACAACCTCATGAAGATGCTCGGGAGCGACGGTGTCCTCACCGTGCACGGGGATACCGGGGGCACTCTGCGGGTGCTCAAGCTCGTCTTCAAGACAGCAGCGTCGGCACAGCCCGCCGACTTGGAGGCCCCTGAGCCCAAGGGAGATGCGCCCGCCAAGAAGAAGCAGTTGTTCACCCAAGACAAGGCAGAAACCAAGCAGATACCCATCGATGAGGACGGGTCCACCAACGCCACTTTCACCATAGGCGCCCACCTCAAACCCGAGCAGGAAGAGGCCCTAGTCGGGTTCCTGCGCGCAAACAAGAAGGTATTCGCTTGGGAGCCAGACCAGTTGGCAGGGATCCCCAGGAGTGTAATCGAGCATCACCTCAACGTATGCCCCAATGTGCGCGCGGTGAAGCAGAAGGCCAGGCGGCAGTCCACAGAAAAGCAGGCCTTCATTGTCCAAGTGACCCGCAAATTAGAGGCCCCTGGGGTCATTCGCGAGGTTCGATACCCAGATTGGTTGGCCAACCCTGTCGTTGTGCTAAAGAAGGGAGGGAAGGAGTGCATGTGTGTCGACTTCACCAACCTCAACAAAGCGTGCCCGCAAGATCCGTTCCCGCTCCCCCGCATCGACCAGATCGTCGATTCCACTGTGGAATGCGACCTGTTATGCTTCCTGGATGCCTTCTCTGGGTATCACCAGATCAAGATGGCGGTAGAAGACATCGAGAAGACAGCCTTCCTAACCCCGTGTGGGGTGTACTGCTACACATGCATGCCATTCGGGCTGCGTAATGCAGGGGCGACCTTTCAGCGGCTGATGCACATCACCCTGGGCCCGCAGCTCGGGAAGAATGTCGAAGCTTATGTCGATGACATCGTGGTAAAATCTCGGGAGGCCAGGACCATGATACAAGACCTGGAGGAAACCTTCGCCAGCCTCAATGCAGTGAACCTACGGCTCAACCCAGAGAAGTGTGTGTTCGGAGTCCCCTCGGGCAAGCTCTTTGGTTTCCTCGAGTCCCACCGAGGCATCGAGGCTAACCCGGAGAAGGTCAAGGCAGTGGAAGACATGATCCCACCATAGACCCTCAGAGAAATGCAGAAGCTCCCGGGGCGCGTGACCGCGCTAGGGCGCTTCATCTCCAAGTTGGGGGAGCGAGCGCTATCTTTCTTCCAGCTAATGAAGAAAAAGGGGCCCTTCGAGTGGACTGAAGAGGCCGACAAGGCGTTCCAGGATCTCAAGAGATACCTGACCAGTCCACCGGTCATGGTGGCTCAGCGCCCTCAAGAGCCCCTGGTGCTTTACCTCGCCGCCACTCCCTACTCCGCCAGCGCAGCCTTGGTGGCAGTCAGAGAGGAGCATCGAATCAAAACCACAGCAGCGGTCCGGGATGAGGCGGAACAGGAACCAGGAAGGCCCACGGAAACCGCTACAGCGGCTGAGGAGGATCAGCCGCCGCAGAGGGGCGCACCGGAAGCGGAAGAGGCCCCACTCCCAGATGGCCAGTCTCAGGAGTCCTCATTGCCTCAAGAGGCACCAAGGTCTCCGAAGGGAGCTACCAGCACTGATGCACTCCACCTTGTCAAGCACCCAGTGTACTTCGTCAGCACGGTGTTGCGGGATGCAAGGGCACGGTACCCCATGCCTTAGAAAGTCCTCCTCGTGATACTGGTGGCCTCGCGCAAGCTGCGACACTATTTTCAGGGTCACCCCATCAAGGTCGTCTCGTCATACCCCCTGGAGAGAGTGCTCAGGAGCCCCAATTCAGCTGGGAGGGTCGCCGAGTGGAACATAGAGCTGCAAGCGTTCCAGCTCGAATTCAGCACGACCAGAGTCATCAGGGGAGCAGCGTTGGCGGATTTTGTGGCAGAATGGACAGAGGCGCCAGGCCTCAAGGCCGACGAGGATCTGTCCCTGTCCCCAGGAAGCGAGGCGCCAGAAGGCTGGGTCATGTACTTCGATGGGGCATTCTCCAGGCACGGCGCTGGGGCTGGGGCGGTGCTTATATCGCCCACTCAGGACAAGCTCTATTACGCCGTGCAGCTCTGTTTCCAGCAAGGCAAAAAGGTCTCCAACAAGATAGCAGAGTATGAAGGTCTAATAGCGGGCTTGAAGGCCGCAGCTGCCCTGGGGGTGAAACGCCTCACCATCAAGGGCGATTCGCAGCTCCTTGTCAACTTCCCCAACAAGGTGTACGAGCCGAAGGATGAGCACATGGAAGCCTACCTTGCGGAGGTCCGCAGGATGGAGAAGCAGTTATGGGGGTTGGAGTTGCAGCATGTGCCCCGTGGCACCAATCAGGAAGCCGATGACATCGCCAAACGCGCGTCCAGGCGGTTACCTCAGGAGCCTGGCGTTTTCGAGGAGCGACTCTTCAAGCCTTCAGCCCTGCCGTCATTATCGAACACGGCTCAGCCCCGGGAGGAGCTCCCCCAGCCACCTGCCTCAGGAGCTCCGGCCTGTGGCCCGGCCTCGGGAGCTGCCTGCTCCTGACGATGGAACCTCAGGAGGGATGTTGGATCGTAGAGCTCCGGAGCTACTTAACGCAAGGGAACCTGCCGGAGAAGGAGGAGGAAGCAGAGCGAGTGGCACGCCAGGCCACGGCATACTGCATCAAAGATGGAGATCTCTACCGGAAGCGACCAAACGATGTATCCCTGCGCTGCATCTCCAGGGAGCAAGGGAAGGAACTACTGGAAGATATACACGGCGGAGACTGCGGACATCATTCATCATCACGGACCCTCGTCGGCAAGGTGTTCCGCAGTGGGTTTTATTGGCCCACTGCACTCAATGACGCCGTGGAACTAGTGAAAGCTTGTGAAGCCTGCCAGTTCCACGCCAAGCAGATTCATCAGCCAGCAGGAGGCTTGCGGACTATCCCCCTTTCGTGGCCATTCGCACTCTAGGGGCTGGACATCTTGGGCCCGTTTCCTCGGGCGCTAGGGGGCTACCGCTACCTTTACATTGCCGTGGACAAGTTCACCAAGTGGGCTAAAGTGGAGGCTGTCCGCACCATTCCCGCGGGTTCCACGGTCGAGTTCATCAAGGGCATCGTGAGCCGGTTCGGGGTGCCGAATCGCATCATCACGGACAACGGTTCGCAGTTCACCAGTAACCTGTTCAAAACATACTGTGCTAACCTTGGAACACAGATATGCTACGCTTCAGTGGCGCACCCCTGAAGCAAGGGCCAGGCCGAGCGGGCAAACGCGGAGGTCCTGAGGGGCCTCAAGACCAAGACGTTCAAGAAGAAGCTGGAGGCCTGCGGCAGAGGTTGGTACGACGAGCTTCAGTCCGTGCTGTGGTTCATCCGCACCACTGCGACCAAGCCGACTGGAGAGACCCCGTTCTTCCTGGTCTACGGAGCGAAAGCGGTCCTCCCTCACGAGGTGAGACGTCGCTCCGCGCGGGTACTGGCGTTTGACGAGGCGCAGCAGGATGCCATGTGGGGGATGGACCTCGTGCTGGGGGAGGAACATCGCCGAGAAGCCGCGCTGCGAGCGGTGAGGTACCAACAAGCGCTGCGGCGATATCACTGCCGCAATATCCGCCCCAGGACTCTTGAGGTAGGAGACCTCGTGCTCAGGCGGGTTCTCTCCAGGGAGGGACTGCACAAGCTCTCTCCCATGTGGGAGGGCCCATTCAAGGTTGTTCATGTTTCCAGGCCCGGCTCCGCGCGCTTGGAGACTCAAGAGGGAGTGCCGGTCCAGAATGCATGGAACATCCAGCACCTCCGGAGGTTCTACCCCTAAAAAGGCCCAGAGCCTGTGAAGCAAGGCGAGTGCCTGTGAAGCTATCGCGTTTTGGAAAAGGCCTAGAGCCTGTGAATCAAGGCGAGTGCCTGTGAAGCTATCGCGTTTTGGAAAAGGCCCAGAGCCTGTGAAGCAATGCGAGTGCCTGTGAAGCTATTGCGTTTTGGAAAAGGCCCAGAGCCTGTGAAGCAAGGCGAGTGCCTGTGAAGCTATCGTGTTTTGGAAAAGGCCCAGAGCCTGTGAAGCAAGGAGAGTGCCTGTGAAGCTATCACGTTTTGAAAAAGGCCCAGAGCCTGTGAAGCAAGGCGAGTGCCTGTGAAGCTATCGCATTTTGGAAAAGGCCCGGAGCCTGTGAAGAAGGCCAACGCCTGTGAAGCTCGCCGCCCGTGACACTCTCACGTAATAATGAGTTGGGGCTGTACACGCCCCGGAGTCTCAGGAGTGCCGGCCTCAGGCCCTGGGGCTCCCTCCCATGCCCAGTGGCAGCACTTAGCTCCGCGCTGGTGAGAAGACGTCGAAGACTAGATTAGGTGCCAGACGCGGCTTTTCATTTGATTTCCGCAGTTGGCTTGTTCCTTATCATTCGAAGTTTTATTGAAGTTGTCGCCATCTTTGGCTTGCGGTTCTTCGACCTTTCATTCTCCTGTCTTGATTTCTCTGGTGCAAAGCCTCGCGAGGGGGGCAGCCAGCGCCCTCGCGAGACCCCTATCCTAGTCATTCAAAGGGCTCGTGACCTGGGCCCCTTACAGGAGCACCGCTCCAGTCCGTGCCCCTTGGGCACCGCGACACAGACACAGGGCCTGGGTCGGTCGCCCCCACGGCTGGGGCCGGGAACCATCCAAGCGTGGGCACGTAGCCGAAAGGTACGATAAAGAAAGCAAAACGATGATTAACAGCAATAACCCATACACGCCCCCGCAGGGCTCCACACTACTATCCTTTTATGCAGGAAAAAGGGAAAAGGAAGAACAAATCTGGTGCAGCTCGCCTCGCACCAGCCCGCAGGGAAGCCCGAGCTGCCTCCGGAGCTCAGGCGGACTCCCTCTCGCGCTTCACCAGGGCGCGACGGTGGGCGGACATGCTACCACCTCCCAAGCAGATACGACGGCGTGGAGGCTGACCTCGGCCACCGCTAGAAGAGTCGCCGCCTGAAGAAGAACCGGAGAAGCTTGAAGAACCCTAAGCGTCGCCTGCCGCGTGAGCGCTGCCCTCTCCGTCATCGCCGGAGCCGGGTTCCTAGCCGTGGTCGTCACCCTCGGGGCAACACCCTGCACGGCGACCATCTTCCCAAAACACCCTCACGTAGAGGGTGGCATCACCGTCGAACTTGAAGTGTAGGGTGCACCGGCGGTCCAGACCGCGCGCGCGGGCAAACGACTGCCAACCGCGGGCCAGGGCCAGGCTCCCGGCTGCGGAGACCTCCAGTGAAACCCATGAGGCCCGGCCGCAGCAGCCATCGGCCTGAAGCCAGAGGCCGCCCGGGAGTTTGCCAAGGAGGAAGCGAGGAAGAGGAAGCCGGGTGCTAGTCGGCTCCGCCGACCACATGACGAACTCCGGCAGCACCTTGGCAGCGCGGAAGCGCAGCATGGGGGGACGCGCAGCCGGAGCGCACCCCCCGGTCGCAGCAATCCGCCCGCCACCATGCTGGGAAGCGTCTCTGCGGCCGCGGGAAGCTGCCGTGGTGGCCACAGGATGTTTGCGGGGGCGCCCTCGACCGCGCTTGGGCGGAGGAGAGGCACGCCCAACCTGGCAAGCCTTCCCCTTCTCCGCAGCCGAAAACCTCCTCGACGGGGCCATGAAGAAGAAGGATAAGCGAGGGGAGATAAACTGGAAGGGCGCGCGTCGATCAGTACTTATAGCTGGCGAGGGCCAACCGACGACCCCCACGATCGCAGGTAATCATGACCCACTTTGCATGCAGGGACTTGTCTAATCCGTGCAATTGCCGAGGCGCCATGGGGAAGTGGAGACGCCCACGTCCAATCAACCGCCACGCGGCGCCCAAGGCCGCAGGCTGTTAGGGCCCGCGGCGCTTCACTCTTGCCCTTCCGCCTCCCTGCACGGCCACGTCCGGGCGCGCCTTGGGCCCGGGGGCTACTGTTGGCGTTCTGGGAATGGGGGTCCCCAGACTTGCCTGCCTGCGGCCTGCGGCGTGGCTCAAAGGGGGGCCCAGCACGGCCCGTCTTCACCAACACAAACCCAAGACCCTCGCGAGGGGCCAAGCCTCGCGAGGCGGACGACGTGGAGCTTCCTCAGGCATGGCCTCGTCAGGCTGGCTCACGAGGAGGCGGAGAGATCAAGGCGGGGTACCTCGTGAGGTGCCCGTGATGCAAGCCATGATGTCTCAGGGCGCCAGGCGGGTGCCAGCCCGCGCAGCGTCCTCCTTTCCTCTTTGGTGCAAAGGGAGCAAGCGCAGCCACGGAGTACCGAGGCATCAGGCAAAGGTTGCCATTTCGGTGCAACGAGACCAAGACCAGGAGGACTACGAGATGGAGGTCACCGTCGAGCCCAAGACGGCGTCATCACCAGAGCTTTGCGCAGGCGAAGACCACTTTTGTCAGGGTAGCTGATACTTGCTGTCCCCTTCAAATTAGCCCGCCATTGTTGGCTCCCTTCCCGCTCGATATTTGGGAAGAGGACCAGGGCCTCTATAAATAGGACCAGCCACCCACATAGCAAGGGGGTTCGGTCGGTTGGAGGAAGCAGAGAAAGAGAGAGAGAGAGAGAGAGAGGTGACTGAACTCCTCCAAGCAGTTCATCGCCCTAGCCAAGAACAGACCCTCGCGAGGCTGTTCTTCCTTGTATTGTTCCTCATCATCAGCCCAAGTGGCAATCCACCACACCACACACTGGAGTAGGGTATTACACCACAACGGTGGCCCGAACCAGTATAAACCCTGTGTCTCTTGTGTTATTCCTTCCTTAGTTTTAGATCCTAGCATGGAGGAGGGGTGTAGGTAGGTAGGAGGTGAAATCTCCGCGCGCACCCCAGTGTTCGAACCTCAAGGGTCTGCCGAAACCCGAAATCCGACAGACGTCCTCTTTGGAGACAAAGATCACTTCCGCCGAGAGTCAGTTTGGTTTGAGGTGGTGGATCTCGAGAGCCCATACCATGCATTACTTGGCCGACCCGCCCTGGCCAAGTTCATGGTGGTCCCCCACTACGCCTACCTCAAGATGAAGATGCCTAGTTCCAAGGGGATTCTGACCGTAGCCGGCGACTACCGAAACTCGTCTGCCTGTGCGGCTGAAAGTAGTCGGTTGGCCGAGTCCCTGGTGATCGCGGCCGAGAAGCGGCTCCTTGACCTGGTTGTGGCGATGGCCGGAAAGCAGCCAGAGGTGTCGCCTAACCCCAAGGAGTCGGAGGCTGAGGGTTCGTTCAAGCCGGCCAAACAGACGAAGAAGATACCCTTGGACCCGGAGCACCCAGAGAGGTATGCTGTCGTAGGCGCAAACCTCGACAGCAAATAGGAAGGCGAGCTCGTCGATTTCCTCCGTGAGAATCGGGACATCTTTGCATGGTCCCCCAAGGACATGCCAGGCGTATCGACGGAATTCATCGAGCACAAGTTACATGTCCGATCTGATGCGAAGCCAGTCAGGCCGCCCCTGCGCTGCCTATCAGAAGAAAAGAGAAGAGTTGTCGGAGAAGAGATAGCCCGACTCCTAGCAGCCGGCTTCATTATGGAAGTATTCTTTCCAGAGTGGCTAGCCAATCCGATCCTGGTACTGAAGAAGAACAAGCAGTGGCGAATGTGTATTGACTACACAAGCCTCAACAAGGCTTGCCCCAAGGACCTGTTTGCTTTGCCAAGAATTGATCAGGTGATAGACTCCACAGCCAGATGCGAGCTGTTGAGATTCTTAGATGCATATTCAGGATATCACCAGATCAAGCTGAACCCGGCTGACAGACTGAAGACAGCCTTCATCACACCGTTTGGAGCCTTCTGCTACCTAACCATGACATTCGGCTTAAGGAATGCCGGCTCCACCTTTCAGCGTTGCATGCAGAAGTGCCTCCTCAAGCAACTCGGCAGAAACACCCACGTTTACGTGGACGATGTGGTGGTGAAGATGGAGAAGCATGGAACACTGCTGGAAGACCTCAAGGAGACCTTTGAGAACCTGCGCCGATTCCAGATCAAGCTCAACCCTGAGAAGTGCGTCTTCGGAGTACCAGTCGGCCAACTCCTTGGCTTCCTGGTCTCTGAACGCAACATAGAGTGTAACCCTGTAAAGATCAAGGCCATTGAGAGGATGGAGGTACCCAGCCGACTGCTGGACGTGCAAAAGTTCACTGGCTGCTTGGCGTCCATCAGCCGATTCATCAGTCGGCTGGGCGAGAAAGCTGTCCCCTTATATCAGCTCATGAAGAAGACCACTTTTTTCGAGTGGAACCACAAGGCGGACGAAGCCTTTCTCCAGTTGAAGAAGATGTTGACTACTCCACCCATTCTGGCGGCTCCGACTCCTAAGGAGCCCATGCTCCTGTACATCGCCGCCACTAGCCGGGTAGTCAGCACAGTCATTGTAGTGGAACGCAAGGAGGAAGGCAAGGCACTACCTGCCCAGAGACTGGTATATTACCTAAGCGAAGTGCTGTCGACCTCCAAGCAGAACTACCCCTACTACCAGAAGAGGTGCTATGGTGTGCACTTTTCCGCCAAGAATCTGAAGCCTTACTTTCAAGAGCATCCAATCACTGTGGTCTGCACGGCCCCACTTGCCGAGATCATCGAAAGCCGAGATGCTTCTGGCCGAGTGGCCAAATGGGCCATAGAGTTGGCTCCCTACACCATCTACTACCAACCCCACACCGCCATCAAGTCACAAGCACTGGCCGACTTCCTCGTCGACTAGGCCGAGACCCAGTACCTACCACCAGCGCCCGACTCCACCCATTGGCGGATGCATTTCGACGGCTCCAAGATGCGCACTGGCTTGGGAGCCGGTGTTTTCCTCACTTCTCCTGAAGGCGACAAGCTCAAATACGCACTGCAAATCCACTTTGTCGCCTCCAACAACGTCGCCGGATATGAGGCGCTCATTCGCGGGCTCCAGCTTGCCAAAGAACTTGGCATTCGCCGGATCCTGTGTTATGGCGACTCCGACCTAGTGGTCCAGCAGTCGTCTGGCGACTGGGACGCCAAAGATGCAAACATGGCGAGTTACCATTTCCTCATGCAGAAACTCAGTGGATATTTCGAGGGGTGCGAGTTCCTCCATGTGCCAAGAAACGACAACGACCAAGGAGACACCCTGGCACGAATCGGCTCCACCCGCCAAGCAATACCATCCGGCGTCGCCCTTCAGCGCCTCCTCAAGCTGTCTGTCAAGCCTTCACCAGAATCAGACTCCATCTTTGTGCCGGCTCCTCCCAAAGAAGTCGGATCCGACTCCAGAGCTCCGGCAAACGGTACGAGGATTTTGGCAGATGGCTCCAAAGCCGCCATAGTCGAAGCCGGCCCAAGGACTGTGACGGCCAGCCCGAAGACTCCAGAACTCGGCCCGAGGGCTGCACCAGTCGGCCTGGGGACTTCATTAATCCAGCAAGCGGTTGCTGACTCCAGCCCACCGCCTCCCAGCCCAGCCGCCCTCGTCCAAGTCGCAGTTCTGGCAGTCGAAGAAATAGCAGCACCCTCATGGGCCCAGCCCATCCTCAAATTCCTGGTGAGCAAAGAGCTGCCGACTGATGAGATCTTAGCTCGGCAAGTACAACGCCGAGCGGCAGCCTACACGATAGTCAACAGAGAGCTGGTCAGGCGCAGCGTCACTGTTGTCTACTAGCGCTGCGTAGAGCCAGAGCAAGGCCAAGCAATTCTCAAAGACATCCATCAAGGCGAGTGCGGCCACCATGCGGCTTCAAGAGCACTCGTTGCCAGAGTCTTCTGACACGGTTTCTTCTGGCCAACGGCCTTAGAAGAGGCCAAGGAATTGGTCCAAAAATGCAAAGGGTGCCAGAAGTTCCGCTCCAAGCCGCATCAGCCGGCTTCTGCACTCAAGACCATCCCCATTGCCTGGCCCTTCGTAGTTTGGGGCCTAGACATGGTGGGACCATTCAAGACAGCACGAGGTGGCCTAACTCACTTACTTGTCGCGGTGGACAAGTTCACCAAGTGGATAGAAGTGAAGCCAATCAAGAAGCTGAATGGTCTGACTGCCGTGACTTTCACCTCCGACATCACAATTCGGTACGGCGTACCACACAGCATCATCACCGACAACGGCATGAATTTTGCCAAAGGCGCCTTGGCCCGTTTCTGCGTGACACAGGGCATCCGACTGTACCTAGCGTCCGTCGCCCATCCACAGTCAAACGGCCAGGTGGAGCGAGCAAACGGCCTCATCCTGTCCGGCATCAAGCCCCGACTTGTCGAGCCTCTGGAGCGCTCGGCTGGCTGCTGGCTTGATGAGTTGCCAGCCGTCCTCTGGAGTCTGTGCACGACTCCAAACAAGTCAACTGGCTTCACGCCTTTTTTCCTCGTCTACGGTGTTGAAGCCGTCATCCCAACGGACATAGAGTTTGACTCCCCGCGAGTCACCATGTACACCGAGGAAGAAGCAGAAGAAGCACGTCAAGACAATGTCGATCTGCTAGAAGAGGGCCGACTGTTGGCACTCAGCCGGAACAACATCTACCAGCAGAGCCTGCGCAGATACTACAACAGGAAGGTCAGGCCGAGATCTTTCCAAGAGGGCGACCTTGTGCTCCGACTGATCTAGCGAACAGCCGGCCAGCACAAGCTGGCGGTGCCTTGGGAAGGCCCCTTCATCATCAGCAAATGCTGGGCAACGACTCCTACTACCTGATCGACGCTCAAAAGCCACGGGCACGCAAGAGGGACGACTCCGGCAAAGAGGCAGAGCGGCCATGGAATGCAAAACTCCTCCAAAAATTTTACAGTTAAAACGCAGTATGTACCATGGTACCTTTTGTATTAAAAGTACCAAGACTTCGGGCCCCCCCCGAGAAGAGCTCGGGGACTGCCCTCTTTTATCTATATGATAAGAATTATGCCTTCGAGTATGTTACTTTTTGTTATGCCGCTTGGCACCAGGTTCGACTAGTCGGGCCGGGGACTTGCCGCCTCGCGCTATGAAATGCTTCTTGTAGCCGGACAAGTAGTGTGTGGAGCCTAAGCCGTCTCCTGTCAGAAGCCGCAGCTCGCAGAGCGACTGCCTGGTGGGTAGGAGTAAGGAAGAATGGGCGTCCACATGAAAAATGGCTAAGGACTCAAAGCATAAACATAGCTTAAAGCCGGCTTCCAGCCTTTTTTTCTTCTTCGCAAACCGACTCTTGAGCAGTCGGCTTGCCGCCTGTTATCCGACTTGCTAAACAACTCTAAAACGGCTAAGTACTTGCCTTCCCAAAGTAACCAATAATTTGATCTAGCGGCAGTCCGCAGAGCGGCTGTCTGACTGACAAAGACGGCAACTGAGGGAAGGCGGCAAAGGAAAAAGCCAAATGAGCAATGAGCAAGAAAAGATAGAAGTCAGATGAATATTTACATAACAAAGGCCCTTGGCCGAATCTTCGAGCAGAATTTCAAAATACAGCCCGCTGGTGGAATTGTGCAAATTAACAAGTTCTCCAAAGACTATTAAAGCAGATAAAACAAAGATAAGGTGGCAACCTAGGAGGCGGCAGACGGGTTCGGAGGATCGGAGGAGGCGGCGGTGTCGGATGTTGGGGCGGCCGGTTGGGCGGTCTCAGCTTGATCACCTCCAGCGGCAGACGGCTCGGCGGGCACGGCTCGTTGCTGGAGGCGCGGTCGAGCTGAGGCTGGCCGTCCGCTCCATCTTCCGGTGCCTCCGTCTCGCTTCCATCCTCCGCCTCGTCCTCCTCCTCGACGCTGGAGCCGATCACCTCCGCCAAGTCCTCGCCGTAGTCTGGGTTCATCCCAAACCACTCCGGCGCTACCTCCCCGCCGTCTTCAGCCCGCTCGGGGACAAAGATGCTGGTGTCGGTGTACTCGGCGATCGCCACCGCGCGCTTGACAAGGGCATCTTTCGCGGCTGCCAGCTCCGCCCGGGCCTCTGACCGGAGTGTGGCCAGCCGGTCCAGGTCCAGCCCCAGATACCACGCCTTAACAAATTCCAAGGCTCGGCGCGCTCCAGCCCGGGCCGAGGAACCCTTCCAGGCCTCAAGACGGCCAACCACGACCTCCAGCCAGTCGGCAGTCCGACTCGACGTGCGCGGAGCTTGCATGTCTGGCCACAGGGCAGTGATCGCTTGGGCTCCGACACGTTCAAGCCGGCGCAGCATCTGGTGGGCCGGCCGCAGATGAGCCCCAATGCTGAGAATATGCTCGTCCAGGGTCTGGGGGGCGTCGGCGGCGATCTCCGCGCCATCTGCCCTCCGCCCCTCGCGATCAACCTCGATAGCTTGATTGGCGGCCAGCGAGTGGCTGGGGAAAAAGTCTGCCAAGACGAAAAGAATGAAGAACAAGTCAAAAAACCAGGAGTCGGCTCGACCTATAGTCGGCAGCTCGAAGAAGAAAAGCAAAGAAGCTCACCGTCGACGAGGTCCTCGATCTCGTGGAAGCCGGAGGCCAACATTGCCTCCTTGTCAGTCCAGGAGGAGCGCTCGCTCGCGAACTCGGCAAGGAGGGCGGCCTCCTCTTCTTCCGCCTCCTTCTGCGTCTTCTTGAGCAGCTCCTTCTGCTCTGCCAATTGTGCGGCCAGCAGATCGCGCTCTGCGGCGAGCTTGCTGCATTCCTCCCCCTTGGTGCGCAACGCGGTGTTCGCTTCGCTCAGCTGCTGTTGAAGAGTTGCGTTGGCCTCTGAAGAGAAAGAAGAAAGAAGGCGTGAAATCATCAAGAAAGAAGGTCGCCGGGGAGATCCGGCCCGACTGCTCAGCAGTCGGCCCGAATCTCGGGGACTACAGCCCGTGGGTGCGTCACCGCGCCCCCGCAAAGAAGAAAAAGGACTCATTCCGGCTCTCCGACAAGTCGGCGGTCCGCTTGCCCACCTCTTCAACATTGCGGTTGAAGGCGGTGACACGGAGGTTGTGATAGTCCTGTGACAACTATTTCAGACAAAAGTTAGTACCTGGAACTCGCCAATTGGAGTTCCGGGCCGCCTGCTCAGCAGCCGGCTCGAAACTCGGGGACTACACCCAGTGGGTGCGCTGGCACGCCCCCACAGAGAGGAACAAGAAAACAAAGACAAAGGAGAAAGCATACCCGGATGGCTACCCGCGACGCCAGGTGCGCCTTGGTGCAGTTTTGGATAGCGTCGCTCTCAGCTCGCAGCTTTGTCTGGACATCCAGAAGCGCCTGGTTCAGTGGGCCCGTGCCGCCTCCTTGCACCCACCCAATGGGCGCGCCGCTCGTCGCTTCGGCGTCTAGGATCGTCGAGCTGACGGTGCCGGTCTCCAAGGGACGTGGCGCCGAAGTCGCCTTCTCAAGACGGTGGCGCATTGGCGAGCCGACTTGAAGGAGTAGCCTCGCCACGGCCTCGTCTTCAGTCGGCGGCAAGGGCGGGTCCGCCGGCTGTTTGCCTTGCACGCTCCTAGACGGCGGCGGGGGCGGCGGGGGCGGCACGACCGCGTCCGGCATGGAACTCGCCGCCGACCCCATAATGGAGGCGGTGGCAACTCCATGATCGGGAACTCGCCGCCGGCTTCCCCTGACTGCCCCGTGAACTCTGGGGGTGGTGGCGTAGAGTTCAGAGGGGTGACGAACACCGCCGACCGCCGGTGCGCGACTTCCTTAGCCTGCCGCTTTGCCGCGACGGCAGCCTCGACCTCCTCTAGTTTTTTCAGGACGGAGGCCTCCGCCTTCTCGGCCTCCGTTTTTTCAGGCGGGCGGCCTCCTCCTCCTCGCGCTTCTCATGCACGTTCCGCTCCGTCGCCTCCCGGAGGTCGGCGGCGGGGTCAATCCGCCGAGTAGTGGCAGACGTCTCCGCCGACCCCATAACGGAGGCGGTGGCAACCCTCTCAAGAGTGAGGGGAGCCCTGAAGCAAGGGAAGCATATGAAAGACTCAGACAATATCAACAAAGAGAAAATAAAGATGAGGGACGGAGGCGCTTACGCAGATACCAGTGGCGGCGGCTTTTTCACTTCCTTGCGAAAGCGGTTGGTTTTCGCGGCCGCCTCTTCCCGCTTGGTCGCGACGGCCGCTCCCTTAAACTTCTTCGACCGGCCACCAAGTGTACTCGGCCCGGCCCGGTGCTTCTCCACGCCGCCTTGAGCGTCCAAGACGGCGGAGGAACTCGCGCTTGGCTAGCCAACCTTTGGCTGGTGACGCGGGGCGACTTCCCCCTCGGCATCGTCATCAGGCCAGTCGGCGAAAGTGGCCGTTAGCCTGAAGCCGCCTGCTGCTCCTCCTCCTCCCTCGGCGTAGGCCTCCATGGCCGCCGCCCCCAAGTCAGGATCATCGACGTCGCTCTCCGCCCGATCGGGGACAAACTGACGAGCCGGCCCCATGGTGCCGGCCGAAGGATGGACGAGAAGGTTCTGATTCAAAAACAAAAACGCTCAGACTGGACAAGTCGGACTCGGCAACGAAAGAAATAGAAGAAGAAGGAAGACGACTTATAATAGGAGGGGGGTTGGCGCGTGAGTACGGCTTCTTGCCGAACCGCCAATCCACGGTGAGACCGCAGTTCGTGATGTAGTTCACCGTGTCCACCACCTCCGCGTGAGGCATGTCCTTGGAGCACATCCGACTCGGGTCCCGATGAACGCTCATCTGGAAGATCAGGTGAGGTCGGCCTTGGAGTGGGAGGGCTTGGCGCGCCACAAAGGCGGCCAGCAAGTCGGCCCCAGTCAAGCCCTCCGACTGCGTCAGCACTCGGAGTCGCACGACGGCGGCGGCACCAGCAGGAGACAACATCCTGGCTCGGTGTGGCCAGCTGGGGAGTCTTCCAGCCGGCGCACTGGCTTCGTAAGCCGGCAGGTTGACCCAGTCGCCTTCTAGGGCGACGTTCTTCACATAAAAGTAGGACCGCTGCCACATCTTCACCGACTTAATCAGCGCAATGGTGGGAAATGGATTGTCGGCCACTGATCTCTACATCGCGATAAACACACGACACTGGGCCAGCACACCGGCGACGTGTGTGCCAAGCTTGGACTGGAAGAACTCACCCAAGAGCCCGATGGTGGGGAGAACGCCGAGGAAGCCTTCGCACAGGGTGGCGAAGGCAGCCAGCAGCACCATCGTGTTCGGAGTAAGGTGGTGCGGCTGGAGCCTGTGGAACTCCAAGAAGGAGCGGAAGAAGCCGCTCGCCGGCAGCCCCAGGCCGCGCATAAGGCGCGAGCGGAATATGACCCGCTCGCCTTCCTCCGGCACCGGTGATATTTCCCTCTCCGGCGCGAGGCGGACCCGCACTAAGCCCCTGCCGCGCAGCCGCCGTGTCTTGCGGAGGATCTCGACATCGTCGTCATCGACCTCGGAGCCGTCCCACACTCCAGAGCGCACAACAGGAGGCGTGGCAGCGGAGGAAGAGCTCATCGCTGTGGGCGCGGCGTGCTCCGGAGCAGCAGCGGCGAGAGGAAGAAGAAGCAAGAAGGAGCGAAAGAAGGTAGGGAGGATGGGCGCGCGTGCTTCGCCGCCCCCTCCCCCCCGCCTACTTATAGGCTCGTGGCCTAAGAAGCCGATGGGGCAGTCGTCGGATTAACTGTGCCCAGTAACACACGACCCCCACGATTTACCACGCGAAGTTACTGCGTGCAGTAACTGCGTGGGAACCCCAACCGTCCGCACGGCCACAACGGATCCGTTCACATGCCGAGGCACGGTAGTGGTGGGCCCCACCTGTAGGCCTGTCTCGTCGCGCGCGTGGGTGGGCAGACTGGCTCAGCCACATGGCGCCTCGTGACGGGTCCACAACGGGCGGCAACCTGGAGGCTTATCAGGCACGCCGCCTGGACTCCGCCACGACGTTCAAACTTTTTCAGGGGAAAGTCGGCCTTAAGCAAGTCCGGCTCCAACTAGTCGGCTTGACAGAAGACGGCTAGCGAGGCCCAGATCCAACCGCTGGAAAGAAGAAACTGTTGAGGCTCCTCGACATATTGCCCTTGGTGCCTCACCAGCTTCGGGGACTACTGTCGGAGTAATGGGCCACGGGTAGGCTGACCCAGGCCCAGAACCTTTCAAGACATCGGGGCAGGCTGCACCCCTCAAGACCCCAGGATGAAGAGCCGCCTTCTGAGAGTCGGCGGCGAGGTAGCCGACTGCCCACTCGCGGCGAGTCCCGAGGACGACTTCAGGATGAGCCGACTCCTGACTGGCGACTTCCAGAGAAGCTGGCCATGGGGAGTTGGCCCGTGATGCCAACAACCCCCATGCCCTCATAAAGAGGGACAGGACGGGGAGTGGCCACAGTAAGGTCCACTCCCACCCTTTTCCAAGGGCAGGCGTGGCCACAGTACGCCATACCCGCGGAGATCTCCGCCCGGCGCGACACTGTTGC